>NC_063050.1:23101507-23401507 GCF_018812025.1 Megalobrama amblycephala
CATCATCATACAGTCTACATGCTTGTCGTACCCAAGTTTAATAGATCCATGTCGCACAGTGTGAAGTAATGATCTTATAGGATTGCTAAAATCGTGCAGTGTATCTTGGGCTTTAGGTAAAGTGAAAAGCAGTCATGTGGGATCTTCTGTAGCCAGGAACCCCCATGCAGTGATGGGAAGTGTCTTAAAAACACTAACCCACCACTGTGTGCATGTGCATTTCAATTGATGTTGTGCATTTATTATTTCAGAATTGGCTTCTAATTGTCTAACTATGTAATTGGCATGATACATTTTTACTTGACAAATAAAATGTTATATTTGATTTACTCTGGATTCTTCTGAAATCATTATGACCAGTAGATTATTGGAGTCCATATTTCTGCAAATCTGCATCAGGATAGATTCAAACTTAAGGTTCAACGAGTAAGTTTTTGATTTCTGTCTTCGCTGGCTTAGCAAGTTGCGGTAATGTGACTAAGAAAACTGTTTTTGTAGGAACAAGCATGTGGTGGTTTGAGTCATGCATTAGTAAACTCTGCACCCTCTGACTAAGAATCAGAAACTGATGAATTTGTGTCGTGAGATCCATGCAAACCCGGGGCGTGTGACTCTAAGTGATATGGGTCCGTAATGAACAAATAATTAAAAGTATGGGATACCCAGAATAAACAAATATCTAAATTAATACATAACCAATGATTAATTTTTAATTGGAAACACCATATAAGAGTAATAGTTATTTGAAATTGTCAGATTAAACGAGCAGCTAAAGTAAAATTTAAACAAAATTCTAGAAATTCAGAAATCTGTTGCACCAACCTTGTACTGAATGCAGTATTTAACTTGAAACATAACTCAGTCTTTAACATGTTCTCTACAACTTTTATCGCTATATTAATGTAAAATGAACTCAACATAAATAATTTATACTGTTGTGTTTCTTGGACTAAATTCTCTCCATTTAATTATCTTTATTGGTTAGTGGATACATTTAGCCTACTATAAATATGTGAGAGTTAATTTTGATTCAATACTTCATAAAAAGTGCTCAGTATTTTTGATTTTTATTATTTTATTATAAACACACACAATATATACATATAGTATACTAACACAAAATGTTCTTAAAAATGTGCTTATTTATGTTAAAAGATTTTATATTTTAATTATTAACAGGACAGTATTTATACATTTAATTTTTTTTATGAATGAAATCAAAGAAATTAATTATTTTAAATATCAAAACACTGTAAAAGAATAAAAGAATCACTATTTATTTGACATAATTTCATATGAGGCTAAGTAACACTTGCCATTGCTGTTTCTGAAGTAACATAGTCTGCATTGCCTATATTTGCTGTTACTGTTGTTGCATAAGTTGCATCATTTCACTCATCTGCCTTTGTTCCTGTTGTGCTGCCTTTGCATGCTCTTCAACCTGTATTTTTTTCCAATTCCTATTCCTTTTCCCTTAGAACCCTCTCAGTCTGGCATCTGTCCCTCAAAAACTCAATAGTGTCATTCCCACTCCTTCTACGTTTGTTGTTTCTCCAGTCCTCTCCCTCTTCACCAAGCCTTATGTTGGTCTGGCTCACCCTCTTGTTACTTTCTCCGCTTCGGCCATTCACAGCGGGCTGTAACAGCTCGTTAGTTCACGTTCGTGCAATGATGAGTGAAACAACGTTTACCAATATATACAATTTTACAGTCTCCACGACCCTCTTCCTCGCCTCTTCTGCTTTGGCCCTCTAAATTCCTCATATTCTCATCACTCCCTTTCTTCTCCTCGGCTAGATTTTCACCTATTTTAATAGTATAGTAATACATTTAACATGGATTTTGATGAGTAATTTTTTTTTTTAGCAATAATTACATTGTTCACTTCACATCATCTCTAATCTCAATGCAACCTGAAGTGTTGTTGCCAGCAGCAGACAGATTAAATAAACTAATGGTACAATCTGATGTAATTACAATGTCATATAGCTACCATAGTTCTGTACTGTTCTCTTTTGAATCCCCATGTGCAAGAATGTGAAAAAGGGCAGAAGTCAACATACATAAATGCCAGAATGTAAAATTTGTTAGGCTATTTTATGCATAGCCTATATTAAATATGGTTTCATTTTCGTTTATACTTTACAAATTAACGAAAAAATAACGCATATTTTCTAGTGCAAGTCCACAGTGAAATTTACTTGTGCATTAAATTACAAATAAAAAATTGCATATTAAGCTTGCGCCTATATTTTATTCCATATGACGCATAGGCGTAATATAAAATTATCTTTTTTAGACAAGTTGGCAGCACTGAGAGATCAGATTCGCCATTACCTGCGCGTGCGAGAAGCGTGGAGAGAGCTGCGCGGATCTGTTCTAAACCCTCAATCATGACGTCCACAAGCGACAGAGCAAGGACAACTGGTAACTTTCTGCCTTTGTTAATCATTTAATCCAAAATAAATGTAATCGTAATGATTGTGTAACTTAGCACATTAGCATATGTTCGTTTTTAAAGCTATTGCGGTTTTACTTTCGTTTTGCACTTGTAAAGCAAGTGCTACCTCTGAATCTAAAAAAAAGCCTTCATTTGATCTTTTTTTTTCATCGTTTACTCACTTTCGTATTGTCAGTTATTTCGTTTTAATAAAGCTATAAGGGCTTGCAATGGACTTTTAATAAGTCAAAAGAATTTTCGATTGCTTAGTTAGCAGGAATAACAAAGTACTGTCAATCTCGTGGAAAAATTTAACTCGAGGGTTAAATGTCCTGGAACTAACATAATTTTAATCAAGAAGTATTCATTCATCCATCAATTTACCCAAACTGCTTGCTGTAGTTATACTATTTTCTTTAAAAAAATCTTTAATTTTTTTTTAAGTGTGATTACATCTTTAATCTAGAAAGTAGCCAATACTTTCAGTCTACTTTTTATGTACTTCAGAAAAGTCCAGAATGACAAAGCCAGGACTCTGATTGTGAAAGAATGTTTGGGAGCATAATTTTCACACATGAATTTTGTCACCTCGAGTCCTGAGCTTAATGCATAGCCTATCAAGACAAGTTAAACCAGTTTGACTGAGACCTTACAGTTTAATCTGCTGTATCTGTAGGTGTTGTGTTTGGCTTCGAGGAAAAATGATGTGCAAACTCTGTTAACATGTGGTTGGTTCATTTGGGTCAATTGGAGATCTGTTATTCAAAGTCTAAACATGAGAAAAAAAAAAAAAAATTGCTTCAGAAATATTCACGGTCCTAATTCTGTTTTAGCCTGCTAATTAAATAGCCATTCAATGAGCAGGTAATTTAATCAAGGTTGCTGAATCCCATACTACAAAGCCAAATTTAAACTAGCCTAACTTAAATATAAAACAAATATTTTTTTATTTACAAAATAAAAAATAAAAAGTGACTGATTGTCTACTCTTTCGTTCTTTTTATAGGTAGAAGGAGCTTTGAATTAGAACCTCCTAATTGTGAGTATACATGTATGTCATAATATACAAGTCTGTTTGCTTAATTTACTTCACAAATGAGAATGAGATCCTTCTCTGTATTTTCAGTGTCCTTGAGAAGAGTGGTTTTGGTTGGAAGGACTGGAGCAGGTAAAAGCTCCTCTGGAAACACAATCCTGGGCAGGAGAGTCTTCGGAGTCACCAGTAGTGCTTCATCAGCTACTACAGGGTGCTGGAAAGAGACAGAAAAAGTGTCTGGAAGAGAAATTACAGTGGTAGATACTCAAGGTCTGTTTGACACAGATGCTTCCGAGGATCTTATGAAACAGAGGATCAGTAAGTGTGTGGAAATGGCCGCACCTGGACCTCACGCCATCCTCCTGGTTATTAAACTGGGTCAAGTTACGAAAGAGGATATAATGTCTATTGAGAAGATCAGAGCTGTATTCGGAGAAGAAGCAATTAAACACACAATTGTCCTCTTCACTCACGGTGATGAACTGACCTGCTCTATTGCGCAGTATGTTGTTGAAGCCGGCGAGGATCTGAAAGAAATCCTGAATCGCTGTGGGGGAAGATATCACGACTTCAATAATAAAGACATGGAGAACCGTGATCAGGTTAATCAAATGTTGAAGCTGGTAGATGATGTGGTCACTGCTAATGGAGGCAGAATGCCAAAACAGAATGCCAAAACATACCTGGTCCCCACTGAGTATTTTCCCCCGACTATGGAAGTCAATGGGGCTCTATCAGGACTCTAGCAAAATCTAATAAGAGAAGATCAAAGAGTTGCAAGCACTGGATGAGAGAAGAATCTATGAAAGGATGGAGTTTCAGTGTTAATATGAGGCAATGTGTAGTCAGACAGGAGGCAGAACTGATCTGTGTCAGTGACAGTGAGTTAATGGGGATCATTAATAAGTTAAAATTGCACTGCAGAAAGACCAATAACAAGACTGTTTAAATGCACCTCCACCAGTTCTGGCATGGTATACAGTAGAACAAACATGGAACAAGGAACAGCGAGGTAATGAGTTTGAGTGCATAAATTGATGTACATTTACATCATATACCATTTGTAGTAATGTAAATGGAGAAGTTTTTTGGTTGATCCACAACACTGGACTGTTTGGAGTATAATCAGTATAATATAAACATATCCTGTTAAGTACTCTCTAAAACTCATCACTGAAACCCATTTTACCAACAGACCCACAGAAAACATTTTTTGTAAAAGCCTAAAAAAATTTAACAAAACCAAAAAAAGAATAAAAAAAACTGTTACAGAAATCAGTTGTCTTGGCCTTTTAGATTCATTGTCATGGACATTTAGTTTGTTTCTGTCCAGTTTCCCTTTTCCTTTGTTCTAGGCTGCGTTCCAGTTCGTTTTTTAAGTGCCCTTCCCTCGCTAACTTCCCTCAGTCTCGTTGACTCGGATGTACGTCATTGCTTACGTTGCACGAGTGCCCACTTCTGGCAGAACCTTTGTATGGGCTGAACTGGAACGTCCTAAGCCCTTGATCACTTGGAATCCGCAATGGAGCTGATTTATTATTTATTTTTTCCCTTACAAAATTGTTTAATACATCATTCTATATGTATATATGTGTTTTAAATGCTTTTTAAAAATAATTAATATATCATAGAATTGTTTGTGATGGGGGTAAATTAAACTCGACATGCGGTGATGTCACGATCGCGTTGCATTGTGGGTTATGGAGCTGCCTGAAGTGTACATATAAAGTAGAGGGTCTGTCCATATAAACTTTCCTCATCCACTTCACGAAGTGGAATGCACTTCAAAATGGCGGCAGGGATTCCCCCAAGGGGAAGTGTTTAGGGAAGTTTGCGAGTGCGTGTCTAAAACTGGAGTGGAACGCAGCCCTAGTTTCCTCCAGTCTTAAGTTACTATGGTTACTGATATGAATAGTTATTTTGTTCAGCTGTGTCTCATTAATTAGCCTGGTTTGTATTAGTATTAGCTATGCTTTCAGTGTTTAGTTGTCCAATGCCAAAAAGGTTCTTTTTTGGCATTGACAGTTCCATGAAGGCTTTTTTTTTTATCCCTGGTAGTTTTTCCATGGCACTAAAGGTTCTTTTTAGTATCATAGAGTGTAAACAACTCTTCCACTTCCATAATGCACGCATATGGCCTCGCCCACTTTGTTGCGTGTTCCCATGGGCAGGGTTTATGTTATGCTGCATTCACGCCACCTCATATTTACTGGAATCTTGAGTTGACAACATGTGACGTTACATTCGGAGCTGTTCACGTCCTTGGACTGGGGATTATGCGTTTCTATGGCACCACTATCAACGCCTATGAATCTACAGTGGTCAGGTGGTATACATGGGAGCTTTCAGAAAACTCCCAGCTTACAAACTGTAATTACGATCTCTACGTGGACGTGAACGCTTTTTACAAGCTAGAGTCTCGTAACTACAGGAATTACGAGGCTGCGTGAACACACCTTTAATTGCAGGTTTAATTGCAATGTCACCAACCCGGGAAGAAGCTTCTTGTAGTCCAAACCGGTTGTTTTTGTAGGCATTAAACTGCCTTAACTTTAAAGACAATATCTCAGTTTGAACTTTCAGCACAGTAACTTTGCAAATACTGTTTATGCTCAAGCAGCAACATTACAGACTAACTAAAGTTAAAAAAGTGAACCACCCTTTTAATCTGAAATTGATTTTGCTAAATAATCTTAAATAAATAAATAATCTTATTTTTAAATGCTTTTGTGTCTGATGTTGATGACGTCACAAAGAGGGTTAAATTTCTGAGCAGAGAAATTCAACCTTGCTGGCTGACAAGGGTTTAACTGACTTCCTGTTGATCTACAACTGACTTCTTTGATCTACAATAAACACACACATCCACTGGCTGTTGGGAAAAAAAGGGCCAACAGCCAGCAGATGTGTGTGTTTGTTGTAGATCAAAGAAGTCAGAAGTTCACTGGAATAAAGGTTACTTTTAGCAAACTTACGAGTTGCACCTGCAATGCCAGTATATATATATCTCTTGCTTCAAATGAAGAGGTGTAAAAAACCACAAATGTTTATCGCCAGCGAGAAGACATATCTTATGCTTTGCAGCTTGAACTTGCTATAGTCTAATGTTTAACAGGAAACTAAAGGGGCGTATGTGTTTGTACTTGCAATAGCTTACTTTTATTTTTATTATTATGTACCAAATAAGGAGGTGCCTGCATGGAGGAAGTACGATCATGTATAACCTCTGCATGATGCTATATATTGAGGAACATGTAACAGAACAGGGGCAAACATTGTGGTGAAGACTTCTTGGTGTTGTTATGTAATTCCTTTTTTTGTTGTTATTACAGTTTTTTACAGACGCTAGGACACATTTCTCAATACTTAGGTCACTTTTGCAAAACTCTTCACACAGTTCTCCTAACCAACTTTCAGCTTGGCAAAGCAGTTCATTTCACATTCAAAATGCACTACAACTACCAAAACACTGTATTCAGGTCTCAAATCAACTCAATCTTTCAGAACACTAGCAAAGGTTGACAGCCGACAAACACACTTTGTCACCCACAAAACAATGACCTGAAAAACACTAACAACATGTAGCATTATACAATGTTTTCTTGTGTAAAACAAGGACATAACTCTGTTTATAATTCACTGCAATATATGTTACTGGAATGAATCAGACATGATGCAGAATTTGTCAATTTTTTATGTCGTTTATTTATTTTTGTATAATTCCAAAATACAAGAATTTGTGTACACACCATCCACTGATACAGATACAATTCAATTGTTTTTATAGCATTTAATTTTAAGATTTAAAATATATTTTATTAAAATATTACTGTAGGAATGTAGCAAATTGCTGTCTTATTCAGTTTTGTATGATGTTATTGTTTTGAACATAAGTTTAACAGTTTTGAAAACAGTATGTAAGCATGTGCAAATTGGCCTGTGTGTACAAAGAGTTTTGGCAGTTGTTGTGTCTGAGTGAGAAAAGAATTCATGAAATTTGAGAGATGTAGGCATTGAATGCATTTTGTGCCAAAGCAATGATAACTGATCCTCAGTTTAGCCCACATAGACTTCTGTTGTGCTCACTGTGTGAAGAGTTTTGCAAAAGTGACCTAAGTATTGAGAAATGTGTCCTAGCGTCTGTAAAAAAACTGTAAAAAGATACCATTTTACTTGGTAATTTTAAATTTTATTCAGTTTAAAGTTGCAATATGTAAGATTTTGCCAAAAAACAAAAAACCACTAGGCCAGTGTTGTATATTTTGTTCACTTCAGTACTTAAAATATTCCAAATGTTTCCAACTATTTGAAAAATCATGAGAAATCTGCTATTTTAACCAAAACACCGGGACGTGTGAGGAGTCACCTGTCATACTCACATTACCCTCGGTTTCCGGTTTTATTTTGTAGAAACCATGTTCACCATATATTACATGTTTTAATAGACGAGAAAAACACTATTTTGTGAAGTAGCTAACATAGCATAATCAGATGCAGCTTTATTTTTTATAACAGTACTACAGCATTTTCTCCACCATACAAGACGTTTTAAAATTAATTGCATGCATAAATATCAACACAAGCCATCCAACATTTAATATGATATTGTAAAATCGATCTCTCACTGTAAAATCCAATAAGTAAACCTTACTTAAAAAAAGCATGCAAACCGATTGCCTTGAAAAAACCAAGTAAGGTGAAATAGGAATAGTATGTAGAACTAACAAGTGCCCGTCTAGTATTGTACACTTACAAGAGAGTATTGTATACTTAATCATTTACTTTAGATGTACTTGTCTTAGTATAGACTACTCAGAATTACTATTTTAAACAACTAAATCATTTCAAGTAAAATACACTTTGTGAGTATTCCTAACTCATTTATGCAAGTTGTGCTAAGGTGGTGTTTTCTGCATACAACTTGGAATTACCGAGTTTACTTTACTTCAAAGGCAATCCAGTTTACTTGTTAAAACCATGCAAACCGATTGCCTTAAAAAAAACAAGTAACCGTTACTCAAATAACTTAAGTGCTAAAAATAATCTATTATAAATCATAGAGAATAGGTTCACAAAGATAACATTTGCAACTGGACAAATAAATTTAAGGCAATGATACAATTCAAAGGTAAATTTATTGTATTTGTGTCCTTAACAACTGACACAAGGATGGTACACACAAGTTTGCACTGGGGTAAAAAAAAAAAAAAAAAAAAACTTTTCAGTCACTTTAGGTTTTTAAAATGTTTAAAACAAAAACCTTTTACAGTACAACAATCTAAATAAATGTATATAAAATCTATATAGAAGTAAATGTTTTTTCTGAGGCCATACCTTGACTCTTAACATCTTTATATCAATAACAGTTCAGAGACCAAACTTGATAGAACCTACAAGTTGACAAGTGACAAATTTAAAGCATAAGACAGACCAAACAAGACGCAAATTGCCTGAGGCAGATTCTGCAGATTATCCAGTTCAATACCTCCCTCCACAATGATTGCAGTAGACACTGGGTCAAGGTACAGTTTATTTGGAATGAGAGGTTCTCCTTCATCAATAACAGTCAGCACCCCAATGGACACTTGTGGCCAGCCATCAACATCACATACCTGAATAAAACCAAACAATAAAAATATTACAAGAGGGAAATGTGAAAATCCACAGTTTTACGTCACCTTAAAGTTTTCCTGATTTATTTTCTCTGATCACCCTTCTGGCTTACACAAAAGTTTTTTGGTAACTAGTAGAGTTTTTGGTAAAACAACTTTCGGAGCACAGAAGTACAATTGATGACAATTCTTATTTTTGGGAGAAGTAACCCTTTAAAATTTTTTACAATGAGAACTTACGTTGCAGGTGTTGTAGAAGTTAGTGGCATCATCACCAAGCAGGATAGGTAAGCCCTGGAGCACAAGAGTGTGCATTGCTGTCACATCTGCTTCTTTCTGGAAGTAGATGAAAAAAAAAAAGAGATCAAGTTCAAGATCATGAAACTTTAAAGCTACAGTAAAAATAAATTTGATTACTTCACCCAAAGATTTAAATTCTGTCATTAATTATATTAATTCTGTCACAGAATAATAAACAAAATTAAGGCTGCAGTAAACTCACCCCTGTATTCATTTGCTGCATAAACTCATCCAATTTCTCTCCAACGGTCCCTTTCTTGGACTTGAAGATTGTGACAAAGCGTGGTGTGTAGTGATCCACAGAACCATAAAAGTTACTCTGCAGATCTGTGGTGACTATCCTGTTAAAACTCCGCAAACACCTACAACACATGCAAAAAAAAAAAAAAAAAAAGACTGAGGGTTGGGACAGTGTGGACATTTGTTAATGCATGGTCAGGCCTACAGGCCAATTCTAAAGACAAACCTAAACAGAATGCAGTTTCTCATGGTCAAAAAAGGAATATGAATAAGTACTTACTTGTCTCTCTGTAAAAAGTGCTGTGCGTTAAAAGACTTGAAAGAGCACAAGCAATCCATATGAAGACATGGTATTGGCTGTTGCCGAGTGAAGCCTCCATGTTTTAACAAAAGTCCTCTTTTGTTTGCAGAAAAAATACAGTGCTTACAGTTCCACTGCATCTGCAAGAAATTATTTGAAGTGGACATACATTTTAAGTTGGTTTAGTCAACAAAATATTAACAAAATATAAAATGCAGCATAGTGAACACTGTCACAAACTATTTCTTAAAAGGAAAAGTCCTCACCAGTGTATCAAGACCTGTGCGTTGAAGACCAATCAGGAGGCAGCTGCCAGAAGGACTTCTTCAAAAAAAGACAACAAAATTTAATTAACAGGAGGTTCTGCTTTGCAAAATTAAAGACACATTCCTTGATATGTGCATGTTCTACAAGCATTAAAGAAAATATACCTTTAAATACGCAGTTCTATAAATATGTATTTGTGACTTCAGTACAGACAATTTTAAAACAGTGTTTCCTCTGATTACTGAAAGTAATCAGAGGAAACACTGATTACTACTGTGAAATCACAAAACATGTCAAAAATAATCACAAACGTCATCTCTGCATAAGCTGCAGGTTACATATAACTGTAAATGTCGCCATTTCAACAGATTTGTAACGTTAATCATTTATAAACCAAAGCCAACAGAGGAGAATGCATCAGGGAAAATGGTAAAATAGAAAACCATAATTCATATTGTATTTGGGACAATTAAAACTATTTTTTAGTCAATCCAGGAACCGTTTTGGTCACGGATAATTTTATATGCAAAAAAACAGGTCAAACCATATTCTTCAAGAACTGAATAATATCAAAATTATTTGGTACACATTAAGAAGATCAGCAAAAATTAGCAACAGACAGTAAAAAAAAAAAAAAAAAAAAAAAACATTCACTCAAATGTTGCATGCTTGATTACTTACCTTATTATTATTCTTCTTCTTGCAAAAAAGTAACAAAGCTCCGGATGAAAAATGTAGGCAGCCGGTCAACGTCTTTCCATATCTGCAAAATTGGCGCCGAGATACATCGCGCATGCTCTTGCAAGTGCCGCTTCTTCTTCTTCGTTTTTTCTGCACATTAGGCACGCTTTCATGCACTGCTGCCTCTCAGTGGTGTAATAACGTCATTGCATCCTTTGTTGCTACTTGCTTGTTTCAAGTAAGCGTCACTCAAACAATTAAGTAAATTGTTATTTTCAGCCTGCAATTGACTGTAACTCAACAAAACCAAGTAAGAAGTATGTATTTTATATTACTGAGTAAAGTTAACTAAGTATATGTGAGTCAGGAAAGCTATTAGAATTTACAGTGCTCTTACTGCAGTGTGTAACAGAGTCTCACAGCAGCCGCCGAGCAAACACACAGAGTAACATTATTGTACAAAAGGCCAAGCTTTAATAATGACGTTAGCGCCCTCCGCTGGATATTTATTATAGTGCACTGCAGGATGCACGTATTATCTTTGAATCACCTGACTAGTATTCTGTAATTTCATTGGTTTAAATCAGCAGAACTGAATGTCAATCAAAGACTGTTCGTGTCCAGACTTGTATTGAAACTGCGTCATTTGATCGTGCTGATCTGGTCCGATTTCTTGCTGATTTTTGTTCATACTGTGTGCGTACATCTTAAAAGTAAGTAGTTAAATACCCTATTATGTATCTGTTGTTAGATCTAGTTAGTTCTACGTTATATTGCAAGACTAAATGTTCGCTAATCCCTTTGAAGTTGTCAATGCGCACGTAACTTCAATCACGCATTCATTTCAGCATAAGACACGCTGAATAACAGACTTTGAATGCAGCTGTTTAAATATGATGTGGAGATTTTTATTTCTGCTTTATTTGATTGTTAATTTAAAGTGAATATGTGTATAATCTGAGGAAATATACACCTGCTGGGCTTCTAACTATGTCCAAATCTGTATGCTATATATCATTGCTATTGTTATTATTGTTTCTGCCTCATAATTGTATATTATATATATTCATTATTGTTATTATTGTTCATTTATAGAACCACACACACTCATACTGATGTATGAATAAAGACAACAGTAAAGAATCCTTTTTGTGGACATGGACCAAGTGATTTATTGTTCTGCCTTGACGATCTGTAGCGGTTGCCACCTATATTAAGATCCACACCTTAACAACTTTCATACAAAATTTGGTCCTTCGAGCCGGATCAGGCAGCTACTACAGCATCACCATGTACAGAACGGAAAAACAGGCTACCCCAGAACTACCAGTGGTTCGACCACGTCGACAAGCCATCCCACCAAGATACTTGGATGACTTCTTTGTTGATTATACTGTGCCACATCAGCCACTTCATTCTGATGATGAACAGTGCACAAAGGGTGCCACTGGACCTGAACAAGGTAAAAGGCCTGCATTTAAAGAGTTCCAACATACTGAAAGCGGACCAGAACCAACAAAAGATACAAGCACAGGATCAAGTGAAAGGAGTTCATTCGTGGAGACATATCAAGGTTTGCCGCAGCCAAAGCCACGTACTCGGACTTCTCCTAGGCAAGTAATGGATACGGATCAGAGAGTTCTTTCCTCAAGTCCAGATACAGCAGCCATTGAGGGCAGGCCAGTTCTGTCTAGAGATCATGACGATCTTCCTCAGCCCATGAGGGCACTGTCTGAAGATTCACGAGGATACCCTCTGCATTCTCACTCAGTCAGTCACAAAGAGATTGACCATCTCACTGACAACATAGGAGAACTGAGACTACCAAGCTCTGCAAATCGGCCAACTTCAAGTCATCCTTTCTCTCCTTATGAACTAACTCAAGCCCATGCTAAGCTAGCTCATCAAGAACGTCCTCCTCCTTCTCCATATCCTCATGCAGCTGTTCAGTTTATGCCCCAAGCCTACAGCCAAGAGATAGCAGCTACTTATGGGACTTTTACAGATCATAGTCTAAACCGCAGACCTGTCCGATATATCCCTTCCACTGAACCACATGGACAGCAAACTTACCATGGTTATTCAGCCACAAGTCCAGTCTATCAAGATGAGAGACTTACTCCAAGGGATACATTAACTCATCACGCACGCTATGAGAGACACTCAGACTACTATGATCATCCAGCTCCTATTCATGCAGACAAACCGAGACTATTGACCCCACGACAGTATGCAGATTATGCTCAGCCTGAGACATATCAGCCATACCACCCAGTCCGTCCTCCTCCTTCTCCATATCCTCATGCAGAGCCCTCCTACAGAGGTCCCATCCCCACAATTCCTCATTTTTGCAGTGAGGATCCTAGAGAGTTTGCTCGACTCAAAATTGCATTGGAGAATTTGCTACCTGCTGAGTCTACAGAACGTTTCAAGTACCAAATACTGGTTGATCATTTGAAACAAGAGAATGCCTTGCTCATTGCAGACTCGTATGTCAACAGCAGGTACCCATACACCAACACTATGAGGTCCCTAACTGCAATTTATGGTCAACCACATCAACTCGCGCTACAAAGAATTGCAGAATTGATGGATGGCCCAAAGATCAAGAGTGGTGACATTAAATCTTTTAGACTGTTTGCCCTCAAAGTACGTGCATTAGTTGGAATGCTGGACCAACTTGGAGCAAAGGGATGGACAGAACTCAAATGTGGGTCACACGTTGCACGTCTTCTTGCCAAACTGCCTCATGACCTTAAAGCAAACTTCAGAAGGTTTGTCAACCCCATTCAAATACCAGTTCCAACACTGCTAGAACTCAGTGACTGGCTTGAATATGAGCTCAGAATACAAGAGGATGAGTCACAGTATGCTAGTCATTCAAGCAGAGCCTACTCTCAGCCGCAGAGAGACCAGCAAAGAAATTCTAAGCCAGTTCGACAATTTGCTAATGTCTTGCATGGTGGTGAACAGAGTAAACCATCAAGTGCTACAGCAGCTAAGGAGAAACCAAAGAAGTACTGTCCCTTTTGCAATACTATGCAGCATTTCTTCAACCAGTGCACTAACTTCAAACTGCTGAATCAAGATCAAGTGGAGTCGTGGCTGAAGTCAAATCACAAGTGCTTTAAGTGCGGCCGTGATCACCAGATCTCACAGTGTACTCTTAAAGCCAAATGTAAAAAATGTGACAAGAGACATTTAGAAATACTGCACGACTTCAATGCCAAAGTGAAACATGAAGCACAATCTTCAGCAGAGAACAGTTGTCTTGTGAACTCAGCAGTGGAGACCTTGTATCTGGACAGGCCAACTGCAAGCAGTAAAGTTCTTCTGAAAGTCAGTCGAGTGATCTTGAGGAATGGTGAGAAGGAACTTGATACATATGCTATACTGGATGACGGTTCAGAGAGGACAATGTTACTGTATGAAGCAGCACAGCAACTTGGTCTTCAAGGACTTCCTGAAGATATCGCCCTCCGTACTGTGAGACAAGACATACGGGTCGTTCATGGGGCGGCTGTTTCATTCTCCGTAGCTTCTGTGTCTCAGCCGAACAAACCCTTCACCATTGAGAGAGCTTTCACAGCCAAAGAACTGAGCCTCGCAAAACACACTTACCCTGTTAAGTTGCTCCAGAAGAAATACAGACACCTGCAAGGTCTGCCTATCCCCCAACTGCAGCAGGCTCAACCACTCTTACTTATTGGCTCGGACTACCCACATTTAATCACAGCCACAGAACCAGTGCGTCTTGGACCCCCTGGTGGTCCTGCTGCTGTAAAAACCAGACTTGGATGGACTCTGCAGGGCCCCTCAAAGTTCCTTGCCAGTCAGCTCTCACCACAGCAGTGTCTGTTAACCTCCGCTTTGTCTCCAGAAGCAGAACTGTTCAACAATGTACAGAAATTGTGGCAAATGGATATCCTTCCATATCGGAGTGAAAAGCTGATCACAAGATCAAGGCAAGATACAGAAGCAGTGCAAATTCTTGAGGAGAAAACAATCAGGCTGGCAGTCGGAGATATCCAAAGGTATGCAACACCCCTCCTCTGGAAAAGAAATCTTCCTCCTTTGCAATCAGCTAAAGAAGCAGTAACCGCTCATTTAAGAAACACAGAAAAACGCCTTTTGAAGAACACGGATCTTGCATCAGTGTACAATAATGAGGTGCAGAAACTTGAAAATGCTGGTTACATCTCAAAGCTGACATCAGAGGAGACAGAGAGAAGCCATCACACATGGTACATACCGCATCACATTGTTCAACACAATGAAAAGCACAGAATTGTCTTCAACTGCTCGTTTAAGCACAAAGGGACAAGCCTAAATGACCACCTCCTCCCTGGGCCTACACTTGGACCAACCCTCTTAGGAGTACTTCTGCGCTTCAGAGAAAATGTAGTCGCCATCAGCAGTGATATAAAAGGAATGTTCCACCAGGTGCGTCTGCTGCAGGAAGACAAACCTTTTCTCCGTTTTCTTTGGAGAAACTTGGACCAGGGAAAAGCCCCCACTGTTTATGAGTGGCAGGTATTACCTTTCGGTACAGTCTGTAGCCCCTGTTGCGCAACATTTGCTTTGCAGAAACACGTGTATGACCACAGCAAACCAGAAGAGGATGTGCATGCCTCAGTAGAGCACAACTTTTATGTTGACAACTGGCTGCAAAGTTTTCCATCAGCTGATGAAGCGCAGAATCTTGTTACAAAGATGCAGCAACTCCTTTCAGATGGTGGCTTTGAATTGAGGCAGTGGGCCACCAACACTCCATCAGTCATCGCTCATTTCCCGGATGACCTGAAATCTGCAAACAGTCACCTTTGGTTCACTCAAAGTGGAGCAGACCCACAAGAAATGACTCTGGGCCTACGCTGGCAGTGCTCTTCAGATGTTCTTGGTTACAAACACAAACAACCTGAAAATTCTGTACCAACATTGAGAAACATTTACAAAACCCTTGCAAGTCAATATGACCCGTTAGGCTTCTTAATTCCATTCACTACAAGAGCCAAAATAATCATCCAACGCTTATGGGACAAGAAACGTGAATGGGATGACCCAGATCTTCCCAAAGATCTACTTCAAGCTTGGTTGACCTGGCAAAGTGAGCTGACGCAACTACCACATGTTACGTTCCCAAGATGTTACACCAAAGCAAATACCGACCTATCAGGTAGCAGACGCATTCTCCATGTATTCTGTGATGCATCGGAACGTGCATATGGATCAGTCGCATATATCAGTACAAGTGATAAACATGGTGAGACCCAAGTTTCATTTGTTGCTGCCAGATCGAGAGTGGCACCTAAACGACAACAATCTATCCCACGACTCGAACTCTGTGCTGCCCTGACTGGCGCTCAGCTGGCTGCCACTTTGAGAAAAGAACTGACCATCAAGATTGATCAAGAACTATACTGGACTGACTCCACAACTGTATTGACTTGGCTCCAATCAGACTCCTGCAACTACAAGGTATTTGTCGGAACACGTGTGGCTGAGATACAAGACCTTACAGACCCAAAGTCCTGGCATTATATCAATTCAGAGTTGAACCCAGCCGACGACATTACCAGAGGACTCGCTCTCTTTAAACTCTTAGAGCAAAGACGATGGAGTCAGGGTCCACAGTTCTTAACTCAGCCAGTTAGTAGTTGGCCTAAACAACCACTTGATGTTGTATGCGACGACATTCAAGAGCACCGCAGTTCTACTTTCTGTGGAGCATTATCCTCCAGTCAAACTGGCATCCCAGATATCTCTCAATATAATTCGCTTCAAGATCTGATTAAAGCTACTGCTATTTCCCTTCATGGGGCGGCGGATGGAAGTGAACTCTCTGCTGACGACTATTCACAAGCTGAAAAGGAACTTCTGAGACAAGCTCAAATTGAAAGTTTCCCAGAAGAAACAGCCCTGCTCCAGTCAGATAAACCTGTATCTCATTCTAGTCGTCTTCTAACTCTTGCCCCAGAGTATGATCATGAAGCCAAATTAGTCAGAGTTGGTGGACGCCTACGCAGATGTAACCATTTGGACTCAAACGCAGTCCACCCCATTGTCTTAGACCCTACTCACCCTCTCGTAAAGCTTCTGATTCAACATTACGATAACCTCCTGCTACATCCAGGACCCGAGCGTGTGTTCGCAGAACTGAGACGGAAATATTGGATCATAAGAGGCAGAGAGGCAGTGAAAAAACACCAGCGTGGCTGCTTTGAATGTAAGAAATGGCGAGGGAAGCCAGAAATTCCCATGATGGCAGATCTTCCTCAGTCCAATCTTAGACTGTTTCGTCCAGCTTTCTATTCAACAGGCATTGATTGTTTCGGGCCCTTTCAGGTTAAGTTTGGACGCAGATGTGAAAAACGCTGGGGAATACTGTACAAGTGCCTTACTACCAAAGCGGTTCATATTGAACTTCTGTCGAGCATTGACACAGACTCCTTTCTTATGTCATTAAGAAGGTTCATAGCTCGCAGAGGGAAACCATATGAAGTGCTTTCCGATCACGGAACAAACTTCAAGGGAGGTAACACAGAACTTCAGAATGCCTTCAATACACTTCACCCAACTTTGAAAGAGCATCTGGCTTCTCAGCAGATTAATTTCCGTCTGAACCCACCAAATGCACCGCATTTTGGAGGATCGTGGGAGAGAGAGGTTAGGTCTATCAAGACAGCACTGCGCACCTCTCTTGGTTCTCAGTCCGTGCCAGAGGAAGTACTGATCACGGTACTTGTGGAAGTAGAGGGTATATTAAATTCCAAGCCATTGGGATATGTTTCTTCAGACATTGCAGACATAGACCCTGTGACACCTAATTCCCTCCTCATGGGACGTCCAACTTCTGCATTACCACAAGTTGTTTACCCAGAATCAGAAATGCTCAGCCGTAAGAGATGGCGTCACAGCCAGATTCTAATTGAAAACTTCTGGAAATGTTTCATACAACACTACCTTCCAAACCTGCAACAACGACAAAAATGGCAAAAAGAATCTGGAAACCTTCAAACTGGTGAAGTCGTGATGATTGTGGACCAACAAGCACCAAGAGCCTTATGGCAAATAGGTACTGTAGCCAAAGTCATTCCTGGACAAGATGGGCGAGTTCGTACAGCTGTAGTTAATGTCAAAGATAAAAGTTACACAAGACCTGTAGCTCGTCTGATTAAACTACCTGCCCTACATGATGACACCAACAAAGACTAATGTGCCTTTTCTTTATTTACAAATTTGATAAACAAATTTGGGGGCGGCTGTACAAAAGGCCAAGCTTTAATAATGACGTTAGCGCCCTCCGCTGGATATTTATTATAGTGCACTGCAGGATGCACGTATTATCTTTGAATCACCTGACTAGTATTCTGTAATTTCATTGGTTTAAATCAGCAGAACTGAATGTCAATCAAAGACTGTTCGTGTCCAGACTTGTATTGAAACTGCGTCATTTGATCGTGCTGATCTGGTCCGATTTCTTGCTGATTTTTGTTCATACTGTGTGCGTACATCTTAAAAGTAAGTAGTTAAATACCCTATTATGTATCTGTTGTTAGATCTAGTTAGTTCTACGTTATATTGCAAGACTAAATGTTCGCTAATCCCTTTGAAGTTGTCAATGCGCACGTAACTTCAATCACGCATTCATTTCAGCATAAGACACGCTGAATAACAGACTTTGAATGCAGCTGTTTAAATATGATGTGGAGATTTTTATTTCTGCTTTATTTGATTGTTAATTTAAAGTGAATATGTGTATAATCTGAGGAAATATACACCTGCTGGGCTTCTAACTATGTCCAAATCTGTATGCTATATATCATTGCTATTGTTATTATTGTTTCTGCCTCATAATTGTATATTATATATATTCATTATTGTTATTATTGTTCATTTATAGAACCACACACACTCATACTGATGTATGAATAAAGACAACAGTAAAGAATCCTTTTTGTGGACATGGACCAAGTGATTTATTGTTCTGCCTTGACGATCTGTAGCGGTTGCCACCTATATTAAGATCCACACCTTAACAACTTTCATACAATTATAACATCATTTTCAACACTCTCAAATGTATCTAATATGATAAACAGAGCTGCGTTACCTCATACTCTTGACTAGGGCTGGGTACCGAACTCGATACTTTTTAGGTACCGATCGAATTGCCTCGATACTACCGAGTATCGAAAAGTGTCTTGTCATTCGGTACCAAATTTCGGTACCTCAGAATGGAGCCGGGGAGAGGGGGCGGAGAAATGCTTTCGCTGTCTCGTTGATGAGCAAGTAACGTTGCGCTACATTGTTATTTATATTTATATCTATAACTATGCACGCGAGAGAGACCCTATGTGCGAGAGGGCGAGTGAATCAACGGTTTCGTTTTCAGTTTATCTCCGAATGGACGGGTGAGAAACGGCTGTTTATGCGAGCAGCCGGTTCACTACAGATACTGTGAACAGAAAACAGAAGTGTCGCGCTGCCTGCAGAAACAGCGGAACGCGCAATGTTTTTAGACTAGTTCTGGACAGGTACAAGTAGCTACAACACACAGCAGCTTTAGCGTTCATTCCTCAAGTCTATGGAAACACGCGACCGGTTCGCGACGGCCTCTAGTTCGCCTGCACGAGCACATGCTCTGGCTCCAGAACGCGAACAATTCTGCTGGAAAAGGGGTATCAGCATCCTCCTGATACTGCCATACTGCGGATAATCCGTGGGTCGGGCCAAGTAATAAAAAAAATAACATTCCAATTAATGGCGGGTGGATGAGAGATGAATCATTAATGTGTTGATTTTAATAAAGACACAGAACTCTCATTTCACGGTAAGATGCAACGAACGTGCGTCACTCTTCCGCTTTGATCTTGTTAATAATAATACATTTTTTGAAGAAGAACAACAATTGCTGAGTGATTTAAAAAGAGCCTCGCATACTGAATTTTTGCATTGAAAACTAAACTTTGTTAAAACTATTTGCACTGATTTATTGTGTTGGGTAAATTTTGTTCATTTGTGCTTTTTTATTCCCTGCAGTGGCTCAGGAGATGAGTCTTTGAGTCTGAAAAAAGTCAACAAAGTTAAAATATAAAACCAAAGATTTTTTTGAGGTAATGTAATATTGTTAAAACAGATTTTATAAAATTGGTATCGAAAAAGGTATCGTTCAGGTATCGGTATCGAAGTCAAGGTATCGGTATCGTCTCGGTATCGAAAATTTTTGAACGATACCCAGCCCTACTCTTGACTGATAATAAAAGTTCTGCTGCTCGTGAGGCGTGTGTTGATCAATCGCTCCAGCTCCTCGTTCAGCTCCACAACACTCGCTCCTGTTCTGCTTCATACTACAGTAAGGTTAATAATCGCATCCATGATCATGATTTCTTCCCGAGTCCTATCCCTATTCTTTTCCAATGGCTGTGAGGTGAAGACCACATTTCCCAAGATTCCTCGCTCAAACTCACCGTCATCAAGCTACGCCTTTGTTTTGAATAGGTGACCTCTAGCAAACAAAAAAATACATATTGCACCTTTAACAAGACTCACGGTACGTTCCAAACAGGATATGTCGCCCTCCGAAGGGCACTTCGAAGTGAAAACAATCATGGCCGCCATACTGAAGGGCCATTCCAAACCGAAGTGCTCAAAACTGGCCTCTTCAAAGGGCCCTTCGGAATTAAGGATTTTGAAGGGGTTCAACTGATGGACACTTTGGGCCCCCATGATCCTTTGCACAGACAGGGAAGTTGTTTGTCGTCACAGAATGGGTACAGGAGGTTAGGAGTTCGATTTTACCTATAAATGTATGTATAGTATTTTTCTATACTACTACAATATTTATACAAGTTAGATTTAGTACATTATTATGGTCAAAACGACATTGTACTTCAATAAAAATACTTTACAGCTCCCTTTATCAGTCCATTCAAATTTTTCAAAACGACACAATATACAATATGGTGTGATAAACCAAAAATAAATAAATAAATTAACTAACATTAAACAAAAAGCACAGTTTGTACAATCTATCCTCCTTGATTGTCTCGTTAAGATGACGCAGAAGTGCGTTCCAAAAGAAGAGGTTTTTTTTACCCCTACACCCTTCATCCCTTCGAAGCTCTCACTCTGGAGGGTAAACCCTTTGAAGGAATTAGGCCATAGGGATGAGCCCTTCCGAATGCAACGCAGGGACAGAGTGAAATATCTTTTCACAACCTGAAACCTGGATATATATATATATAGGTAAGATATTAAAGAACGACATGAGGGTGAGCAATTAATGACCGAATTTTCATTTTTGGGTGAATTAACCCTTTAAGTGATGATTGCTCAAAATCAGAAAATTTCCTATTATTTTAACAGATAGTGTGGGAATCCCAATATGGCGCCGCAATGTCTTCACTTCGTTATGATGACGTGCAACCCAATTTATTACAGATCAGTGATATTCAACACTTCAGTATTTGAATTGAATTGAATTGATCAGTTCACGTCTCGAGTCTTCAGGTTCAGGGTCCGAGTCGTTTGTTCATCCCATGACAACACAGTCTCTATAACAATTAGTTCAAACTTTGGCCTGTGGAGGGCAGTATTACGCTTAGCAGTGTCTACAATAGCTGGAATTCAAATAGAGGAGAAGAAGAAGAGAGCTAGTTCAAGATGAGCATTTATGGTTAAAACTTATATAATTTTTAATTTTTTTTCAGAAAATGAGCGATGGTTTATCTAGATAAGACCCTTATTTCTCATCTGGGATTGTTTTGAACAATTTGAAGCTGCAGTGAAACTAATTTTGACCTTCAATCGTTTGGTGCCCATTGAAGTCCACTATAAGGAGAATAATCCTGGAATGTTTTCATCAAAAACTTTAATTTCTTTTCGACTGAAGAAAGAAAGACATGGACATCTTGGATGACATGAGGGTGAGTAAATTATCAGGAAAAGTTTATTTAAAAGTGGACTAAACCTTTAACGTCTATCCCAGAGCCATAGAGAGAGATATGGCTCTGGTCTATCCGCGATCGTGCTACGATCGTCATTTGCATATCAAACATTCGCCAGAACATCTGACATTTACAATAACAACTACAGAGTGTTGACTAAACTTGAACTAAATGGGCTTTCTGTCATGTTACGACCCTTCCTTGGCTGTAATTTATCTATAGGGAAGAAGGGGAACATTAGGCCTGTTGAGACCACTGTCACTTAAAACATTGAGAAATGAAGTGAGAGAAAGACAGGAGACGGCGAAGCGAAATACATGCGAACTTGTAATTTATTATGAATTATACAGAAATTATTAAAGTTGTGGTTACTTGCAAAGGAGGGGAAAAAAGAAAAGTAAACAATTATAACAGAGCAAAACAAAACAGGCAAACTTACAATATTTAAGAACTGAGGAGAAACAAAGGGAAACTGGACTGTGGCAAATAAAACAAAGCAATAAAACAAAAAGTAATCTTTCTAATCCAGTTATAAACGAAACCTAATTAATACAAAAGATATAGAAAAATCTTCAATGTCCAAAGACGTTGTATCGTTTCCACCAATATCAAACAAACCAAAAATACAACGGGTGGCACAGATCCCTAAACTAATGTGTCTAAACACATTTTTTTTTTTTTTTTTTTTGTAAACTTGCAACTTGCAAAGGCAAAGCTTTCAAACATGGGGGGAAAATGGGGAAACATGGGGGAATTCAGAAAATCAACTTTCACGAGGTAAATGAGGCACACTAACAAACTTAACTCCAGAAAGAAAAAACAACCAAAAAGTAAAATGAAAAAACGAAATGCAAAGAACAAAGAGTTCAGGTTCACATGAACTGGCTGCCTTCTGTGCACTGGCATTTCCCTTATTTAGCCTCCCTCCCCTGTCGCACAGCGAACCAATGGAGCACAGCCCTCGCTAGTGATGGGCGTCAAGACTTCATGAAACACTGAAGCAGTTGAAGCAAATGTGCTGTGATGTGTCGAGGCTTCGAAACAATCTTGACACCCGTCTCCATGGTGACCTCTAGTGGTCAGAACAGTGTAAATGCAACAAAACTCAGGCCAAACCCTCTATGGTACGCAATATGATATCAATGAGGAAAAAAATGTTTGTGTTGTTTTTCCTGCTTAAAATTGGACACTTTAACAAAATCAATAAACATTTTCATAATTTTTTAATTTATTTAATTTTTATAAGTTTGTTGCCTCGAGGCAACATTGTACCACAATGGAAAAAATTAAACATTTGGCATTTTCATGTAGAAAAAAGAAATATATTTATTGAAAACATTAATTTCTTTAACTAGACACTTAAACAAACAAATTTATATAGTTTTTAATGTATTAAAAGTTTCATATTTAATAAAAAGTAAAATTTTATATCCAGCTGTTGCCCTCAGGCACCATTGTACCATAGTGAAAAAAAACAAGTATTGCCAAACCATTATGTTATTATGTTATATCAAGTTATCATATCCATATTCATCCTCATCTCCATCTTCTCTCTCATCCTCAGTCTCTTTCTGATGGATTGTCACTATGATTTAATCTTCCTCATCACAGTATGACCCCTCATTAACTCCTCATCCTCACCCTCATAAACTGGCCAGTTTTACCTGTGTTTTATACCTCTTTAAAGTGCTATAGAAAATGTGCAGATCATAATATATGCAGATATAGTATGTGAATTAGTATTCTTATAAGTGCATTACAAAAATCATGTGAAAATGCCAACATATTTAGATAATTCTAACTCTTTTCCTTACAAATATGATACATTTGTATTCAAACCTATTATGCCTGTATGGCCTTATGCGATTCCATTATGGTACAATGTTGCCTTGAGGCAACACACAGTTTTTTTTGTTATTTTCTCTAAAACATTTGATGATATATAATGTAAAGTACTTAAAAATACTTCTTTACTTGCCAGTGAAGGTGACTCATATTTTTTGTGGGTGATTAAATGGTTACAAACAAGTGAAAAAAGCACTTTTCAATGGAGAAAATATGGAGTCATGTGACATGTGCACATGTGCTGACACAAAATGGACCCCTGTTGGTCATGTTTTGGTCTTTTTTGCACTTTTATTGATTAGTATTTGAGTTATTCTGTCCTGAGATACGTTTGATCAATCAATTGGTGGCTTATTTTTAAAAAAAAAAAAAAAAACTAAAATAGACCATGTTGCCTGGAGGCAACACCATACCAGAGGGTTAAAAACACCCTTTTACAAATGTTAAATGTTTTGCAAATGTTTTATTGAAAGTTAAATCAATCAAATGCAATTAAAGGTGCTAAAGAGGATGTTTTGTTTTATAAATTTTTGCAGTATTACTTGAAACTGTCTTTACTAACTGATAAAAGACTATTTATTAGGTGCACTGAAAGGAATAATATTAATATACATCATCTGTGCACGAGGTAGGGCCTTAAAAACATCAGCCAATCGTTTATCCGATCATCGCGTAAACGATTGGCCCTCTGGCTTGTCAATCACTGCCATGACGTTCCTTGTGAGAGACGAGCGCGGCTGCGCGCTCCAGTAACTTTCCACACTCCACAGGCGCCGCATGCAATGTTTTTGACAGGAGACAGGAGTAACAACTGCAGATTATGAGTTACCTGCGGTGAGTCCGATATAATGAATCCACTAACACGACACAGCGAATGCCGGTGGTAAACACTCGTGTTCCAATACCAGTGTTTACGAGTTTTGGGAGGCGTTCCCTCGAAATTCTTACGCATGCGCTCATTTGAAAAACTCAGTAACAGTCTTTGGTTTCTCAGTCGACGAAAAGATCCTCTTTAGCACCTTTAACTAATCATCTAATAAGATTAAATATAGAGTGTATAGTGTATAAAATGTGATTTTTTATCAATTTTCAAGGCTTGTTGCTCTGTTCCATGGGTCAAGCTAAACAGATCAATAAGAGATTAATAACTACCATTATTCATTTTAATTATTCTAATATCTAATTAAAACATCTACAAATATATAAAACTGATCAGAGATCAGGTAAAACCTTAGGGTAAAGCCCAAGACACTTGTTCAGTAGTTCTCAGCAGAGTCCTGCACGGGTCCATTTTTGGAGACCCGCACCCGCCCGTACCCGCAAAGTTCAGACCAGATCCGACCCGTCATGATAATATCAAAATTAAATCCGGCCCAGACCCGTTAATATTTGGCACGTGCCCGCGATATCATCTAAAATCACTCCAATTAAAGCTTTATTTTTTAAAAGTTAAAGTTCCTTTTAAAAAATTCTACTTCTTTAAAGTTAATTTCGTGAAATTGTATCTTAATTTTAATCATTTTCATCAACCAATTGCCTGTAAATAAATAAGAAGTAAATAGGCGAGCATACTGATTCACGACACGGAGGCGCCGGGGAGAACTGGAGCTGAAAAATAAACTAAAACTCAGCGTTAAGGTAGCCTACTTGAAACAGGAAAATATCTATATTTGATGATTTTAAACGGAGCAATTCAAAACGAAAGAAAACAGACTGCTCTGCTTAAATCCGAATGAAATGTGCATTTCTCTCAGGCGCGTTCACTATGCGAAGATCGCGAAATCTTCTTCACTTCATCTTTGCAGCCACTGACACAGAAAACACTTTTATTAATAAACAATTAACATGTCTCCTTGCATATTTTACATAATCATAATCATTACTTTTTTGTGGCTTTGTGAGTTTAGGTGCTTTATTGGGAGCGCAACCCTACATGTTATCACTGAACCATCACGACCGCATCACACAGAAAACATGATGCAACGCTCGCTCCAAACAGAAGATCAACAAAAGTCATGTCGCAGTGGTGGTGAGTGATGGGTCTTGTTGCGTATAATGAATTTAGATACAAATATTGCATATTTTTCATCCGAAGCAGTTAATTATCGCCCGCATCCCCGCCCGTGAATTTTAGGAATGTCACAATCCACCCGTTTTAGCCACTTTTATCGGATACCCGCGGATACCCGACCCGTTGCAGGACTCTGGTTCTCAGTGAATCTGCAGTCGTAGGTTCACTTTATCATCGCCCTCTATGGTGAACCATGAAATTTCACTGTTTTGAAACTTCTCGAAACATGAAGCTGTTTATTAAATCACGGACTTTGAGTGGCGTTTAAATACACACTCCGAATCACTGATTCGAAAAAGCAGGCTTCGGAGATTCATGAAGCAGTGTTTCGAAATCTGCCATCACTACAGTCAGCTTGATCTGCAAGTTGAAAGAGAGTGAAAAGGAAAAAGCAGGGGAGAGAAAAAATACCAATGGAAAGGGAAAAAACACCCTAGACCACAACTAAATGTCACATAGGGACATATATATATATATATATATATAT
Organism: Megalobrama amblycephala; assembly: GCF_018812025.1. Lineage (NCBI taxonomy): Eukaryota > Metazoa > Chordata > Actinopteri > Cypriniformes > Xenocyprididae > Megalobrama > Megalobrama amblycephala. Next base: position 23,127,737 of record NC_063050.1, read on the forward strand.
ATATATATATATATATATATATACACACACACACACACACACACACACATATATATATATATATATATATATATATATATATATATATATATATATATATATATATATATATATATATATATATATTTTTTTTTTTTTTTTTTTTTTTTTTCCTTATTTAAACCTTACCATTTAAACAACCATTGTTTCTGGTTCAAATATGATTCTTTTTTAATTGAGTTGAAATGGTTACTATTTGAATTCACTTAATGTTTTCATTTTGAAATAACGTTTCAATCAAGTAACCCAATCAAACAGGACTTTCAATTCCCATCATGCATTGCAACGGGCTGAATTGGGAGAGTAAATGTTGAAATTAAGTGTTATTTTATGCATTTTAGGCAAGTTGAGAAAATGGAGAGACTTATTAATGTTTAATGTTCTGTTATGTTGGTATTTAAAAGTTTTTGTCATGTTGGTGTTTTTTGGAGATTAACGTTGTGGTGAAGGTGTTTGAGTTGAGGACCTGCTATCAAGATTGGTGATTATTTTAATAAAAACAACCACTATAAGAGTGCTTTGGATTAAACCAGTTTCATTTCTAGACTGCCAACACTAAACATCACATGTGTAAATAGTTACATTTTGTTTTTACAATAGTTACATATAGTTTTTTTGTTATGTACATCAAAGGACAAAACAAGAGGCATTACTAATCGTAGGATAATTAGAATTCATTACAAACAGATTTCCAGGAATGTCTTTTTTCACAACTTTTTTTGCTTGCTTTAAAAGAAAAGTCTCTTGTTTGGTTAAGGTTTTTTTTTTTTTTTTTTTTTTTTAATTGCAGTCTTTTTCTGCTGCCATTGTTTTTCTTCGATTTGTTTCTCAGATTTGCACAGTTGGTTTTAAATTAATCTGGTTTATTTAATTCTGGGCTCCAAAGTCCATGTTTGAAGTAATCTGTACTTAATCTGTTTCAGAAAGATCATTTTTAAGACCACGATTAACTCCTTCTAGCTTTAAGACCTGCTCCTGGTTTAATTTAAACCCTGTCCAGGAAACTGCCCACTAAAGTTTAGTTGTAATAACCTCATGAAATTAAAGTGAACTTACTTTTTAAGTTTTCAGTACAAACGTTCCCTGTAAAATATGTTTTTTTGAGGTACTAATTTCCACTGACTTATTTAAGTTTTTGCCTAAAATGCATAAAATAACACTTTTTCAACATTTACTCTCCCAATTCTGCCCAGTGCAATGCATGATGGGAAGTGAAAGTCCTGTTTGATTGGGTTACTTGATTGAAACGTTATTTCAAAATGAAAACATTGTGAGTTCAAATAGTAACCATTTCAAGTCAATTTAACATGAATCACATTTGAACCACAATGGTGTTAAATCAAAATGAATAGTTTAAATAAAGTGAACAGCATCAAAAACTCATATACATTGATATATATTGAAGTATATGAGGTGTATAACGATATATATCCAAGTAATACATGTGACTTCTTTGAAACACAACGTTGATCTGAAATTAAACCTGCCTCCTGGTAAGTTTAATTTAAACCTCAATTTAGTCCTGGAGTAGCTCTAGTCTTCCTCCAGGAAATCAGCCTATTAAACTCTGGACTAGACTAAGTCTAGGACTATTTTAAATCATGACAGACAAAACAGATTTCTGTTAATCTGGTTTAAAAGGTTATTTTATTTTAGGATAAGCCTAATCTCTGTCTGGGAAACCACCCCAAAAAGTTCAAATAACTACATTTGTCAAATTGAAAGTACTTCAAATTCTAAGTATATGCAACTTAACTGAGTCAGTGTAAAAAAATAACTCAAAAAGTTAAGTGAATGATTTTTTTTTCATAGTGTATAGATATAATTAAACTCTGATTTTACTCTCAGATCAAGATTGAATTCACATCTCAACTCAGTTATTAGTTATTGACTAATATATATATATATATATATATATATATATATATATATATATATATATATATATAAACTCAAAACCCCCAACAGCATTAGTTTTAGTGACATTAAAGTAAAAGTGTCTATTTTTTTAGCTAATGTTCCATATATAAATCTATTTCTTTTTATTTTAATGATATTTTGTCTCTTGTACTGCTGCAGAATAATTATTCACTTCACATTTAAATGATTAAAAGTGTTTTAGTGAAGCTTCATCAAACCAACATCAAGTGATTTAAAGCTTTAATCAGTGAAAAACTCTGATCTTCAGGTGGGTTTGGACATGAAGACAAGTCAGTGATGGAGGGAGATTCAGTCACTCTAAACTCTCCTTATTCTGAAATGTATCATTGGATTGAGTGGTGGTTTGGAGAGACATACACTGCAATAGCTGGAATCAATAAAGAGCTCAACAGCATCACTGTAAACAATGATGTTCTTGATGGGATATTCAGAGACAGACTGAAGCTGGATCATCAAACTGGATCTCTGACCATCACAGAACATCACAATGAAACATGCTGGAGATTATGAACTAATGACAAGTGAATCTGATGCACCATTAAAAACATTCAGTGTTTCTGTCTATGGTGAGATAAACGGCACTGTTCTTAAAGTATTCTTGTTTTTACTAACTATTTACATATTGAATAAATGTTGAACCGTTTTATAATTTGAGATGATAGATCATATAAACACTGACTCGATGCACAGCTTGAACCAAAAATAAGATTGTTGATTAGATTTTTTCTCATTTCTGTTTATTCTCTGATGTTTTCCAGCTCGTCATTTGCCTGTTCCTGTCATCGGCAGTAACTCTTCTCAATGTTCTTCATCATCTAATTGTTCACTGTTGTGTTCAGCTGTGAATGTGAGTCATGTGACTCTCTCCTGGTACAAAGGAAACAGTTCATTGTCCAGCATCAGTGTGTCTGATCTCAGCATCAGTCTCTCTCTACCTCTGGAGGTGGAATATCAGGATAAAAACACCTACAGCTGTGTGCTGAACAATCCCATCATCAACCAGACTCAACATCTGGACATCACTCAACTCTGTCACACATGTGCAGGTACGGCAGCACTTATGATACTAGCCTTTATTGACTGAGCTGATCTCAGTTTGATGTTTTTATCCTTCAGACTCTGTCTACTGTTGTGGTTCTACTGAAGCTGTGATCCGATTGGTCCTCTCTGCTCTGGTGGGCGTGGCTACCGTCATCCTTCTGGTTTATGACATCAGATCCAGAAGTGCTGAACGAGATCAAGCACATATTCACACATCAGGTACATGATTGATGTCATTTCTTACACACTGATTTTGCATATATTAATATTTGTGAGATTTATTAATTTATGTCTTTATATGTTCATCTTTTCAGGAAGTATTGAAATCTAAAGCAGAACGCTGAACTTTAAAGATTCTTCAAGTGTTGTTCAAGAGTATTGGGACAGTAAATCGATGCATCACAATTCCGTGGATCAATTCTAAATACATTTCGATTCTCTCTTGAATCAATTCTGAGCTTAGTTTTTAACCCTTTGATGCATAAGCTACAGTACAGTCCAAAAGTTTGGAACCACTAAGATTTTTAATGTTTTTAAAAGAAGTTTCGTCTGCTCACCAAGGCTACATTTATTTAATTAAAAATACAGTAAAAAACAGTAATATTGTGAAATATTATTACAATTTAAAATAACTGTTTTCTATTTGAATATATTTGACAAAGTAATTTATTCCTGTGATGCAAAGCTGAATTTTCAGCATCGTTACTCCAGTCTTCAGTGTCACATGATCCTTCAGAAATCATTCTAATATGCTGATTTGATGCTCAATAAACATTTATGATTATTTTCAATGTTGAAAACAGTTGTGTACTTTTTTTTCAGGATTCATTGATGAATAGAAAGTTCAAAAGAACAGCATTTATCTGAAATACAAAGCTTCTGTAGCATTATACACTACCGTTCAAAAGTTTGGGGTCAGTAAGAATTTTTATTTTTATTTTTTTGAAAAAGAAATTAAAGAAATGAATACTTTTATTCAGCAAGGATGCATTAAATCAATCAAAAGTGGCAGTAAAGACATTTATAATGTTACAAAAGATTAGATTTCAGATAAACACTGTTCTTTTGAACTTTCTATTCATCAAATAATCCTGAAAAAAAATATTGTACACAAATATTTTGTACAATTGTACACATTAAATGTTTACAGCAGCAGCAGATCAGCATATTAGAATGATTTTTGAAGGATCATGTGACACTGAAGACTGGAGTAATGATGCTGAAAATTCAGCTTTGCATCACAGGAATAAATTACTTTGTCAAATATATTCAAATAGAAAACAGTTATTTTAAATTGTAATAATATTTCACAATATTACTGTTTTTTACTGTATTTTTAATTAAATAAATGTAGCCTTGGTGAGCAGACGAAACTTCTTTTAAAAACATTAAAAATCTTAGTGGTTCCAAACTTTTGGACTGTACTGTATGTAAACCTCTTCTAATGCATAACATGGATCTAAAATGACCCGTATTCATTCCCTTTGTTATTTCAATCAAGGCTGAGTGTTTTTTGCTGAATTTTTGAAAGAAATGTATTTTATCATTTGTTTATTCCAGGTATTCATTAAATATCTTGTTTTAGATTTCCACAAATCATTGTTTATTTTTCTTTTCTTAATTTATAAACAAACACAGTTTGTATTTCTACATCAATTTTACACACATGGGTCAAAAATGACCCATATAGAAATCTCCCAGCATATTTTCTGCAGAAAACTATTAACCTGCCACACATTTCACAACTCAACAAAGCTGCTTTTGTATTTTTGATGCATGTAAGTCTTATTATATTTCGTACAATAGGCTATATACTATATTTCATCATTTATAATTTTTATTCATGAATCAATGCTCTTGGTCACCCTTTATGTCTGTCAGTGTTCCTGAAATGTAACAGTTTTGGACATACAAGGTTTCTGTCCGACAGTGACGTTATATAATAAGTATATACTTGATCAACGGTTTAATGTGCATTTGAAAATATTCTTGTGCTTTTGATTTTCTTTATCCAGAGTGTTAGTATGGCTGGTCCATACTAAAATGGCTGAAATGCTGCATACAGAACAGGGAAGATGAGGCAATTCTTAGTCCTGATTCAGAGAAATATCTGATGCTGAAAACTATGTGCCACAGGGTCAGTCTGGAGTGGCAGGTGTAAATCCCACTGATGTGTGCCCTGAAGAGGAAACTTAGACCTAGTCCAATAAATTGAGTAAAAAGGTCTTACTGGAGAATCCCCCCAATTAGGGTAGAAAAATTTCTTGTGATATATGCGATATAGAAAATAATAACTCAATCAGCTCACTTTAAACCAATACTTTGTATGTACAAAACTGTTATTTTTCAGGAACACTGACAGACGTAAAGGGTGACCAAGAGTACTGATTTATGACTAAAAAATAAATAAATAAGTAGGTTTCCACCCTACAGCAACAATATACAATATTAGCAAGCAAGCTAATAGTATTGGAAAATGTTTCTCTTTCTCTCTAGTAATAGATTTTGTTGTGGCAAAAAAATCACTCCTACTCTACTGCATAGGAGACAAACACGTCCAATTGTCTTTAAAGCTTTTATTTCTTGCAAGAAAGGTCAGACAGGTCATACAGAAACACAAGTAGCTGCAGAGTGTAAGACAAAGAACGAAAGCTTCCCCTCACTTTTAAATCTCTAACCTCCAAGGCCGAAGCCTCTGTCCCTTTTACCATATTAGGAACATCTCTTAGTGGCTGTAACTTTCCACACATTGTTAGCACAGACATGTTTTTAACATACATCTTGCATTTCCCCATACCATATCTTGCTCTTTCTATTTCCAACATCTATGTTAACCCTATGTTAAACATTACCAATGAAGCCAACATCATACCATGTTCCATAAGCATCATATTTCACAAGAATACAGGTAAAAAGCATATGAAAAATTAAAATTTCCACAACAATTTCAAGGTCACTTTTGTTCACTTTTGAGAAACAGGTCAACTGATAAGAAAAGAAAAAATATTGTGAAGAAGAAGAAAGAAATGGCTGCTGACATGGAGGCATCACATATATGTGTGTGTGTGTGTAACGGAGGCCAGCTAGTAGTCGCTGTGCTTGTAAACCTCACTCCTCTGATCTCAAGAGATGCTCTAGTGACTGACACTAGGGGTTGCAGTCTTTAGCCTCCTTGTTAGAGCGTCTGACTCTCATGCCAGAGACCCAGGTTCGAGGCCTGTGTATCACGGGGTGAATAGGACCTGTGTAGAGTAATAATGTACTTCACACGGCTCTGGGGGGTTAATAAAGGCCTTCTGAAGCAAAGCAATGCGTTTGTGTAGGAACAAAATCCTTATTTAACATGTTATGAAGTAAAATATCAAGTGCCTTCCATTATTTTCATTAAAATTTTTTAAAGCAGAACTCAGTAAGATTTGCGAAGCTCCCCCTACAGTTTCCTTCAGTGAATCACACTGTCGTAAATACTCCAAGCGCAGCTCTGGACTACAACGCTCACCAGCGCAGTGGTTTTGCAAATACAGTACAAGAAATCTCGATGGAGGTGGGTAATTTTCGAAATTGTCTTATAAAGTCATAATATATACATTGTTTTTGAATTACCGTAAAGCATTTTGTCACTCTCGCGTGAACGTAAACATGAGGCGAGATTGTGTCGGGTCGGTGCAGCTCAACTTGCAAGTGCTGTTTTCTGGCGTAGACGTGCCAGAGGGGGTTAGTGCTCGCCTCAAACACACCACTATAAGTCAATTAACCATCGTAAGGACTTAGAAAACTATTTATGAAGGTAAAAAAGTTACTTAGTTCTGCTTTAAATTGCTTTCTTTTGGCTGAATTTTTTTTTTTGTTATCGTTAATTGTTGTTCCTGTATTCAGTTGTCGATTGTTTTGTTACTGGTTTAGGTCAGGACCGCAACATGAATGACACAACACTGAATGGCTGTTAAAGTACTCATTTTTATTTTCTTAGTTGATCTCTTGATCAATCTTTTCGTGCGGCAGCAGTTGGAGAGTACTAGCAATATCATAAGATAAATAAACTAAAGAACTGAAGCAAATGATCAGGGGTGAGCAAATGCCAAAATAATAAACAAAAAACACTCTAACTTCCCATTAAAGAAACTAACTTCCCTGTGCATCAAAATAAAGAAACCAAAATACAACAACATAACCTCACTCCTTGTCTACTCAAAAAAACAGGAGAAAAAGGTGGTGGCCGTGTGGCCTACAAGAATAAATAAGGCACTCGCCCCCTACAGCTTCACACGGGGTTTGCAAACATGTATGTGGAACATTGAAATTCAGGACATAAAGCTCTCGCAATGGCTAACAGCACTCTGTTCGAATGTAACTTGATTTAACAGCATTTTCATTATAACTTAAAGGGTTAGTTCACTCAAAAATGAAAATTCTGTCATTTATTACTCACCCTCATGCCGTTCCACACCCGTAAGACCTTCAGTCATCTTCAGGAACACAAATTAAGATATTTTAGTTGAAATCTGATGGCTCAGTGAGGTCTGCATAGCCAGCAATGACATTTCCTCTCTCAAGATCCATTAATGTACTAAAAACATATTTAAATCAGTTCATGTGAGTACAGTGGTTCAATATTAATATTATAAAGCGACGAGAATATTTTTGGTGCGCCAAAAAAACAAAATAACGACTTATTTAGTGATGACCGATTTCAAAACACTGCTTCAGGAAGCATCGGAGCATAAATGAATCAGCGTGTCGAATCATGATTCTGATCACGTGTCAAACTGCCAGCGGCTGAAATCATGTGACTTTGGCGCCCCGAACAGCAGAGGGTGAGTAAGTGATGACATAATTTTCATTTTTGGGTAAACTATCCCTTTAGCAGACTGTTGTTGTATTGCTTGGGCCTAATAGAAAAGGTTCATGATTCACATTATGAGGTTTGAACAGTATTTCACTGTCCAGAGCTTCAACCTGTGAGTTCAACCTTCGATTTTTGCTAAAGTTTACTATTTAGTTTCAACCTAACTTTGTGTCCTCATCACTACTCTATAGATTATGTACTGTAGCTATTTCAATATATTGTAGCTTATATGTCATCGTGAAAGCAGAAATCTACATTTACATCAGTCCAGAGTGACTAAATCTTCAAGCAATACACTATGAGCCATAGGTGACACAAGACATATTATATTAGGGTTGCTTTATCCATTATTATTATTATTATTATTATTAATGATTTTATTTAATTTTTTCATAGCTACCCATAACAATACATCTTTCATATATTGCTAATTTTGTATAATTTAAAATTTGATTGTATTATGTTGTTATTGTTTTTCTATTTTGTTTCTTTTCTTTTTATGTCTAATAACAACTGGCAAAGGGACTAACAATGAAAACTAGCCTTTGGGCTAATTTGGGTACATTTACATTCATGAATGTTGATCAATGTACACTGTCTCAAGTCATCATTTATAATCATGTAAGAAAAATGACTGTTCTCTGTTATTTCACAGGAATTCAACATCTGCTGTGTCATCTTGGATTCAGGAAATTCCCATTCTGACCTCTTTTCTGCTCTGGTGGGTGGAGCTGATGACATCTGAAGAGTTTATAAATTAAATATTATAATTATAATAACGTTGTTTGATGTTGTTGTCTTCTTTCTAGTCAGTGTGTTATAAAATAAGACAGGGAGTGTGATGGATGTGCTGATGCTGCTAAACATGGAGCTGAATGAGGGGATTTCCTGTCATCATGAAACTGAAAGAGTCTATAACAGGTATGGAGGCTGCTTGAACCAAAGATGAACACAGAGAATTAAATGACTGCAGGGGAGAATGCAGTCAGAGATCGATGGCAATGAAGTTGTCAGAAGAGTCGTATGTCAGGGTTATCATGTGATCAACAACAGAGATCTGACTGACAGACAGCAGGTCAATGATTTACTGCTGAAGATTGACACGATGATAGAGTGGAATACTGGACTAATGTGGCCATGGGAAAAAATTCTGGGAAATGCTTTAGGAGTTTTGTAATGCAGTAGTTGCATTTCTCCAGAACACTGAGTAAAGATTTTGATTATTTCTACTGGAGACGAAGAATAGCACCATACATGAGACTCTAAAGAACTAAGAATTCATTGATTTATTGTATAAAACCTGATTAAATAAAACCTAAATGTGGGACAGACTGCTCTGTTTATGAGAAATTTACATATCGGAAGAAAATGAAAAATATATTAATTGATAATTGACGGTCTTTGTGTGTGAGTTGAAAGATTCATTATATTTTAGCTAGACACGTTTACTTTAAGAAAAATATTTGAAATATGAAATAACTTTGTCAGAAGGTTACAGAACATCATCTGCTCTGCTGCTGTGGTTTAATGCTGGTGCTTATAGTTTTTTATGCTTAGTGGTTTTCAAGTGTAACATTTTCTTAATAATCTGACATATTATTCAGAGTGTAATTGTCATGCATGGAATTTATTACATCTATTCAAACCTGACAGATACTGACAAATGTACAGTATAACATCTACAGGATAATAAACCGACAAGACCTTATTGTCCTGTAACTTTATTTGAACCTACACTTTTCACATGACAAGTAAAACACTTTTGAAGTAGAAAAAATTAAAACAGTCTTTTTTATTTTTATTTTTTTTGTAAAACATAGGTAGACCTAATCTTTGTAGCTATTATTCACAACTTAGATATTTATTAAAATAGGCTATACAATATTTTTAGTAACAATGATATTGCTCCAGGTGCTTAAAGTGCTTAAATGAATAAAAATCAAAACCTTCTTGACCTGTAAATTTGATGTTATGTTTTTTTGTTTGTGTGTTTGTTTTTTTAATAACATGATCTCTGATGTCTAACAGTGTCAGATCATATCACAAGAAATTAAATAAAAAGTAGGCCTATTAAAACGAAAAAAAAAAAATCATGTTGTTATAAAGCCATGTTTATTAGTGATGTGACGTTTGACACCGAGGCAGGGGCGCCGCCAGGAATTTTGGGCCCCAAAAAAATCTAATTGGGCCCCCTCTGCGCAGCTGTTGTCACCACATCTCTAGGACCTAACTGTCCCATCAAAAGCTTTACATAACTCTAATCAAAAGCTTGCAACTGTCTTGCTTCTTGTAGTTCAATACTAGTACTAGCGCAATATTTACTGCTGGTGATTTGTAAATGCAAGTCTGCATACAGTATGCAGTTCACTATTTGATGCAAGATTAAAAGCCACCATAAAAATGTCCTTAAAGCAACACTATGTAACATTTTTTACCTTAAAATAATGTTTCCAAAATCATTTCAGTGGTTCATCAAGTCGTAACAGGGTGAAAGGCACTTATGCCTCCGCTTTGCGTCCCTATATCTGCTATTACCACACTATGTAAGATTGCCAGATTGGGTTGCGTTTCTGTAGTTCTAATGAGACATAAGAAAACTACAAATTTAACTTGCTTTACGTCAAGCGGTACGTTGTGTGTGTGTGTAAGCTTCTCAAATAAATTGCCCTTCATGATGGGAATAATAAAGTCTGTGCCTATAGATGTCATTTAACGGCCAAAATTCAGTCTAAATGAACACATCCAACTGGATTAATGGGGTAGGACTTGAAAAGTTTATGAACTTCGTCCTACTCCTTTTTGAACATGGGAATTTCTATAATAATTTTGGAAGATTGTGTTGAGAAGTATATGATTTAAATTCAGCTGCTATTTTAATTTAATTTTATATATGTATGCATGTCTGTATATATATATTTATTTTATTTACATGTTCAAATAAAACTACTACTATGTACTATGATTATTTTAATATTTTCTGTAACTTACATGCAGGTTGAGGTAAGCTACCCATTGTTTCTAACTGCATCCAGTACAGACAGGAGGTTTTTTTTTATTTTATTTTATTTATGTCATAATGGTCATTATGTGAGAAAATAATTTGTGTTTGATTTCAGTCATTAATAAATATTTCATTTTCTTTTTTGTTATGGTAAAAAAAAAAAAGAGCAAGAGAGAGACAGAGAACCCCACACAGACTCCCTGGAATGATGCTAAGTCATTAACGCAGTGTTGCTCACCTTCTTCACTGGGACAGGGAGGGGTGCAGTTATGGGGAGACTGGGGTGCTGCTGACTCATCTGTTGTTAAGTCTGCTAAAAGGGGCATGGACAATGATTTAATAGGAATATCTTGCTAAACGTTTCCCTGCACTGATTAAATGTTAATGAAATGTAGGCCTGCAGCTAGCTAGCTCATTTCACTATGGACAACAGGTTAATACCACTCACAGACTAAAGGCTAACGTTACCCACCTTTCTTGGTGAAAAACTGGGATACAGAACGACACCCTTTCTTTTGTCTGTCTCTCTTTTCTCTCTTTCCTTTTCTGAAAACCAGATTTTATTTTTCTACTCAACATTATGGTCTCTTATTTCTAGCGTGCCGTGCATTGATTGACTGTCTGCAACTAACTAAACACCGTCACTGATGAGTGCGCTAAGGCAGGACCAAACCATTTCATGCAGATACAGGGGGGCGGTCGGTCAATATGGATGTTTTATTTTTTGGTCAATGGTGATATTTAACTTTTATTGCCAAAATAAGTAAAATCAAAGACATCATTCATTTTATTATTATTTGAAATATACTCAATGATGATGGATTATATAGTGTATAATATAATACAAATTTTTACGGCGCCCATGTGTGTATGTAATATAGGCCCTATGTGTATATTGTTAATACAGTCCATGTGTCTGTTGTGTATAGGCTATATTGTATACTTGTTATCCACACTGTCATGCTGTGGAGATTGCAGATTTTTTGTGAAAATGAAGTGATTTGTTACATCTGCGCAGTTATCGGCTGTGCATCATGTCATCCTCAAGCGAGGAGATAAAAGGTAGGTTATCTCTATCTTTATTTTATTTATTTTTTTATCTCAATAATTATACTGACAGTAGGATTTGTGCTTACTATTTCACTTTAGATTTGCTCAAACACATTTCGCATTAAACACTAAAAACGACTTCAAGGCTGCACTGGCTGGAAAAATGCGGAAAGACTTATGCAAATATATTTGACAATATACTGTATTAGCTACATTTAAGTGGATGCCCCTTCAAATGTGGCAGAGTGCCGCATTGCTTGTCATTTGAAGTGTTGTTGAATTGTTTGGAAACGTTTATGCAAATGTATTTATTTTGTACAAGTAGCCTAGCCTACATGCGGGTATTAACCGGTAAAACAGTAAAAGAATACACAAATACAAGTAGCCTATTTGTAAAGAATTTTTAGTTAAAATAAAATCGTTTTATTCTACAATCTCTTAAGAACATAAAAATAGGTATTTGTTGAAAAGGCTGGACTGTCTGTCAATCATCACCATGACGCAGCCGAATGAAGCGAGAGACAAACTTGCCTGAGACTGAGAGAAATAACGTCAATTTGTGTGCTATTGTGTGCGTCTATGACTGATTGTGAGTACCCGTTCTAATCATAAAATAGCCTAATCTTTGTTAATCGTAGTAGCCTATTTGATTACGGGTCAATCTGGTATTTTTCCGCAGTTATTGAGTTAATCAGAATTCAGTGTTAAAGCAAATTTAGTGTGTTCACAATGATCGCAGATTGTGATATCCTCACCCTGTTCCGTATATGTTTATTCATGTCACAATGCTACTATGCTGAGAGTTATACATGTCAAGTTTATATGGGAGTAGCCTACTGTATTGTGGGTGATATTTATTGCTATATGGACACTTTCGGGTTCAACGTGCCGGGTATGTTTTCATAAATGATGACAGCGCCATATTGCATAGTAGATATTACCACTGAAAGTTAATACTCTACTATACCTATGTATACTATAACATTTTATAGTGTAATTTGATGTACAGTGTGGTTTAATTTATAGAACAGTCAAGACATGTTATGCTTATTTTTTCTTTATTTTGTTTTATTGTAGTTGTAATTGTAATTCTCAACCTCCCACTCATGTACCTCTTCATAAACATCTTCAGTGTTCAATAAACCCCTTTGATTTAATCTGATTGCCTTGATCCATTCCTGTGTTCTGATCGACACACCAAGAGGAAGGCTAGAGACATTAGAATAACCTTAGAATACAATACTAGTTCAACTTAACAGTATTTTGTAATTACTCACATTTTTAAAGAATTAGTTCACTTTCAAATGAAAATTAGCCCATGCTTTACTCACGCTCAAGCCATACTAGGCGTATATAATTTTCTTCTTTCTGATGAACACAATAAAAGAAATATTAATAAATATCCTGACATGTCCAAGCTTTATAATGGCAGCGATAGGGATCAATGAGTTTGAGATGAAGAAAGTGTCTCAATCCTCATCCATCCATCATAAACGTACTTCACATGGCTCCAGGGAGTTAACCCTCTACTGCACACATGTTGATGGCACATGAAAAAAAAAAAAAAATTCCACATAATTTTTTGGGGTTAATTTGGGAACATTTTATTGATAGAATAACCCCACCCTCCCCCAACCCCAAAATATTTTTCATTGCCTCAGGGCAACGTTGTGCGACAATGGAACAGAGTCATAGAGATTATTATCATCAAAATCTAATTAAAAAAAAAAAAAAATCAAGAAATCATTAAGTAGAAAGGGAAAAACACTTGAAAGACATTGATATATTGAATTTGATACATGCATAGCTCTGTATCATATATAAAATGATGGTTCATAAAGAGCATTTTTTTTGTCTGTACATAAGGTATTGTTTCAGTAAAATAACTAATAGCCTATGTTGCTCCTCTACTTTAATCTTTGCTTAACATTCTTTGTCTTTATTCCTAATATCTTTATCTTAATTCCTTCCTATATATTATCCTATATCTTTTTTATATCTTCAAAAAAAAAGGTATAAAATATATATAAAAACTAAATTGAATGGTATTTCATCATATGATCTGATGTTGTTCCGCCAAACTACTACAACACAAAGATCTATTATTAACTGAATGTCTCCTCATATTCATAGGTAGGAGGGGAAGCCTTAATATAGAAATTCCAAATTGTGAGTATAAACATATACATATGTTCACAATATAGGCATTTGTTTGCTTTATGACTTTAACTTAACATACTTTACAGTTGGTTTATCTGCATGTAATCTTGCAATCTGTTTAATTTGTAATGACATGATATTATCTTCTCTCTCTTGTTCAGTCTCCTTGAGAAGGATGGTGTTGGTGGGAATGACTGGAGCAGGTAAAAGTTCTTCTGGAAACACAATCCTGGGCAGAGAAGCCTTCAGAGTCGCCAAAAGTGGTTCATCTGTTACTAAAGAGTGTGGGAAAGAGACCGGAGAAGTGGCTAGGAGAGAAATTACAGTGGTAGATACACCGGGTATGTTTGACACAGATATTTCAGAGCAGGATCTTCTGAAGCAGAAGATCAGTAAGTGTATAAACATGACAGCACCTGGACCTCACGCCATCCTCCTGGTCATTAAACTGGGTCCGTTTACTGAAGAGGAGAAGATGTCAGTGGAGAAGATCAGAGCCATATTTGGAGAAGAAGCAGATAAACACACGATCATCCTCTTCACTCACGGCGATAAACTGACGGACCGCACTATTGAGGAACACATCAGTGAAGCTGGTGAAGACCTGAAAGAAATCCTGAGTCGCTGTGGAGGAAGATATCACGTCTTCAATAATAAAGACATGGAGGATCGTAATCAAGTTGTGGAGCTCCTGGAGAAGGTAGATGACATGGTCTCTGCTAATGGAGGTGGATTTTACACCAATGACTCTTACCACGAAGTGGATCTCATGCTGAAAACAAAAGAAGAGGAACTTAGACAAGAATATGAAAAGAAACTACAAGAAAAAGAAAGAGAATTGGAGTCCAGATTTGCTAGAGAGAAAAAGAAACTAGATGATATATTGAATGAGTACAAGCGTTATTATAAAGCAAAGCTCAAAGAGTTCAGACTGGAGTTAGAACGGACTTATACTCATGAGAAAATACTGATAAAGATCCTTACCACGTTAAAAGGCCTCAAATAATTATCGGATTTAAACTCTGCATGAAATCAAAATTTACTTTTGATGTTAGCGCATATAAGTAGTCTTGGGAACAATTAATCTAAGTTAAAACACAGAAAAAAAACGTTTGTCGTGGTAAACTTGAATCAAAATCTGAAAAGTTACTTCCGGTCTGGAATGGCGTTCCTTCTCTGATAACGTCAGTTTGACGGCTTGGGTTGAAAACACGTAAACCACTCCTCTGTAACCGTTTGCTATGAGCGAGAGATGGAGAGGAGGAGCGCTGAAGTAAAACTCTGCCTTCTATTCAGTATTCCGTTTTACAGGGACTTAAAAAAAATTCAATCACATTCCTGTTATATTGTCAGTCTTATATCATAAGGCTTATGAAGAGTGTGCAGTATTACTTGTAATTAACCATTTGTATTGTAAATTTCTCGCTAGTGAGCAGGCTTTACAATAGGTGGTGTTTTTAGTGTTTCAGGCAGGTTTTTGAGCCCGTAAGTCACGGCAAAATCACGCCAAACTGCCTGAGCGCAAGGAATTGTGGTAGCTAGATGTAAACAAATCAGCATGGCAGACCGTACAAGGCTTATGCTCATTTACAATCATTTCTATCTCCAAAGTGCTTATTTGAGGGAAACGGAGGAAGGAAAATGGTGCTTAAGGCAAAAGAAGCTGTTATACCTTTTATTTTACATTATTTGTATATTTGGAAATGTATTTGGAATTAATTTATTCTTGCACTCAATGTACTGTAAACTAGCTAACACTAGAATAGCTGCTGATAATGCATAACATTTGCAGATATGTGTACCACTTGCATAAATACCGCATCCATAGGGTCTGCCATTGTTGCTTCACTGGCTGTGTGACGTTAGAAGGCGGAACTGGGAGTGTGTCGATCTAGTAGTTCACGGGTTCACGGGTGGGAAGTCAGGGGTTTGACTGCCGTTCCAGTGCACTTTGATGGCTAGAAGGTTGGAAAAACATGGGTTACGGGTTGCCTGGAACGTGGCATCTGTGCTTAGATGGCTAGAAGATTATGTCAGTATGCTAGAGATTGGTGCGGCTAACAGTTCTGGTGTAAACGACCCAAAAATGACAAACAAGCAAGCTGAAACTTGCTTGACCAAACTTCTTGCTTCATTGAAAATGGACATCGCAACACTTTCATGATCAGATTTTAAATTAATCTTACAAGTGAGTTTGAGGACATTAAATCTGAAGTAAAGGCCGTTAAAACTGAAGTTGTCAGCAGCATTGACCTGTTACGTGCTGATCTAGAGTCCATGAAGAAAACGGTAACTGAAATGGAAGAAGGCCTCAGCGCATACTCTGATGAGATAACAGGTCTACACAAATCTGCGCAAGAGGGAGTCAGAGATTGCTAACCTGCAGGAAAAATGTCTTGACATGGAGAGACGAATGAGGGGATGCAGTAGTTCCCCTCTGCAGTACAACAGAGCCAAGATATCAATATTCCTGGACTTTCCTCCAGCTGTGGAAAGTGCAAGAGCAGCATTTAATGAGTTCAAGAAATTACTACGAGGATGAGATGGCATTCATTATGGTGTCCTTCATTCAGCCAAACTCCAACAGGTTTGAGAAAGAATTTAAAGATGATTTACGATGATTTAAGATGAGTCAAACCTCACTGTTATTATAGATATTTAACAGATGTAATAGGGCCTGGTCATGTTCTCCTGATAGTGTAAATGTATGTGGGTTTTTTGTTTGTTTGTTTGTTTGTTTTTTTCCATTATTATTATTTTTATTATTACAATTATTGAGTACATTTACCAAAGCCATCAGACTATGAAGAACCTGTAATAATAAGCTAGGATGAAGCTGACAAACTGATTATTAACATCGATTAAGTTTCTCTTTTTGTAAATTATCCTGTTATAATAATCCGTTATTGTTAAAGGGTTAGTTTACCCAAAAATTAAAATAATGTCATTTATTACTCACCCTGATGTCGTTCTACACCCGTAAAACCTTTGTTCATCTTCGGAACACAAATTAAGATACTTTTGATAAAACAGTCGAAGTGACTGCAGTGCTCCAACCTTAATATTATGAAGCAACAAGAATATTTTTTGTGCACTAAAACAAAACAAAAATAACTGTCATTCTCATACATTGTTTACGTGTAGCGCTTCCAGGTTCTACGTGAGATCACCTGTTCACTTGAGGAGCACAGTGCATGCATGTGATAAGAGCTAATGTTTGTGCATTTATAAAATCGAATTAAATACCCTAATTGAACTAAGACCTAATCCTGGCTTAAGCTAAGCCCTGTCTGAAATATATAAGGTGAAGAAAGCCCAAACAGCTCATCTATGGAAGCAGAGCAGACTCATTAATAATTCACTCAAACAACACAATGCACACATGCGTAGCCAATTTCACCAGCATGAAACCAAATTCATGTGCAAAAAATAATTCATGTGCATGAATATATTAACTGAAGTTAAAGAAGTTCAGTTGAAGCTAAAATGTATTAACTGCTGCTGTTTAGTCCATGTGTGAGTAAAAACATTTATAATATTGTAGTATATATAGTATTGATGGATTCTTATGTTTACTTATATATAAACATATTCATATAAAAAAAATATATTCATGTGCGTACCACACATCCAGATGATTGCGTCTTCTGAAGTCCTCGCAGGAGTTGGCGCCGATCCAAACTGAAGCTGAAGTCCTCTCTAGTCACCCGTCCCGAGGTGACTAGAGAGGACTTCAGCTTCAGTTTGGATCGGCGCCAACTCCTGCGAGGACTTCAGAAGACGCAATCATCTGGATCAACATGCACATTGCACAATTTCTATATCCTAATTATTGTTAATGTAATTTATTTTTCAGGAGCTCATTGCTTCTACGTTCAGTTAAACTGCTAACAGTGATTGTAAATTAATTGCCTAAATTATTACATTATTTGCTAACTGCATTCTTTAAATTGTAATGTTGACATGCATTCTCTGTAAAGCTGCTTTGAAATGATATGTATCGTGAAAAGCGCTATACAAATAAATGTGAATTGAATTGAATTGAATTGAACAACGTTACGATTTAAGATTAATAAAATGAGATGAGATGTTGAATTATGGGTGCAACGGATCGTACTTGATCCGTGACCTGTACAAATCAGGCCTCATGGTTTGGAGTGCACGTGATTCACGGATTAACTGCATTTAGCCATTATTAGTGAACGTTTATTATTTGCACATGTTTGTAAGTCTTACCAATTTAAAACACTCAAGCATTTTTAAAAAATTCAAATTCAAAGAACAGGCAAATTTCTCAATCACGCATCATTTTCTGTGCACGCACTCAAAGGACACGTGTTCACAGAGGTGCATTTGAGATGGCGCACAAACACATAATCAAGCTCTGTTTCGTGACTCTGATGGCTCAGTGAGGCCTTCATAGGGAGCAATGACATTTCCTCTCTCAAGATCCATAAAGGTACTAAAAACACATCTAAATCAGTTCATGTGAGTACAGTGGTTCAATATTAATATTATAAAGAGACAAGAATATTTTTGGTGCAGCAAAAAATCTAAATAACGACTTATTTAGTGATGGCCGATTTCAAAACACTGCTTTAGGAAACATCGGATCATAAATGAATCAGTGTGTCGAATCATGATTCAGATCGCGTGTCAAACTGCCAACAGCTGAAATCATGTGACTTTGGCGCTCCGAACAGCTGATTCGATACACTGATTCATTTATGCTCCGATGCTTCCTGAAGCAGTGTTTTGAAATCGGTCATCACTAAATAAGTCGTTATTTAGTTTTTTTTGCCGCTCCAAAAATATTCTCGTCGCTTTATAATATTAATATTGAACCACTGTACTACATGAACTGATTTAGATGTGTTTTTAGTACCTTTATGGATCTTGAGAGAGGAAATGTCATTGCTCCCTATGTAGGCCTCACGGAGCCATCGGATTTCAACTAAAATATCTTAATTTGTGTTCTGAAGATTAAAGAAGGTCTTACGGGTGTAGAACGACATGAGGGTGAGTAATTAATGACAGAATTTTCATTTTTGGGTGAACTAACCCTTTAAATAATTGCACAAATACCAGTAAATTGACGAGCACTAACATTAGTTAATCGCATTGTGTGATTGATTTTAATGCTCCTACAAATGCATATGCAATAAGGTCAGCCACAAAAAAACGACTCAGTCCATTCCTTTTCAGCGCTAATTTTGCACTGTGTGTCTTTAGAAAATCCTGCCTTTAGAAAAGTGTTTTTAACACCAAAAGAGGGTTTGCGCTGGCACAAGCTGTTTAAGTCTGGCCCATAAAGTCTTATTTGTGAAACTGGACCACAGAACCGGTCATAAGGGTAAATATTTTGAAATTGAGATTTAAACCATCTGAAAGCTGAATAAATAAGCTTTCCATTGATGTATGGTTTGTTAGAATAGGACAATATTTGGCCTGAAAATGAATGTATTGTTGGCTACTGCTACAAATATACCTGTGTGACTGGTTTTGTGATCAAGGGTCACAACTGAACCTAAACAGTTGATGTGTCATCACATTGGTTGGGTGCATTTAGTGACAGCAGCTTAAAAATAACTGCTATGTCATGAATTGTCCAACAACAAAACTTAGCTGTAACAATGATTAATCTATATTGTATTAATACACTGAACACTGAGCATGCAGTGCAATTACAATTACATTTATTATATTTCTATACTTGAATACTAGGCTACTGTTAAACCTATTTGTAACTGTTCTATAGTATTTTTCTCTGTTTTAATTTGTGTAGCCTATTCTTATTTTTACTGTGTGTTCATTTGTCTTTAATAATGTAGTTTTTGCTGTGGTATCAAAGTACTTAAAGTGTTCTTTAAGTAATAGTTGGGAAGCAAAATTAAAATTTGTGTTAAAACCATCTATATGTATGTATGTATATTGCTTATGTATTTATTTCTTTATTTATTGGCTGATCCGAACAATGATCCAATCCGTGTCTCGAAAACTAATTTATTTAGCTGGGAGATCACTGGTCACAACAGCCGAGTGAGTCCCTGAACAGAAAGGCACATACACATTTAAACCTTACAGTTGAGTAAAAATCAATGTGACTCAAGACTTTTCAATGTGATTTGTTTTTGTGATTGATTTATAATGATCTGAGCTGAGCTAATCAAGTGACTTTAGTTCTACTGTTTTAAGTAAGCTTACATGATCTTTGACCTGAACATCCTTAGTCTGCATCTTTTATACATTTCTAAAACCAGTACATGAAACTTCTGTACATTTCTAACACCAGTATATAAAACATTTCCATCACACCCCTCATCCTCACCCTCATCAACTGGCTTTTCTACATGTGTTTTATACCTTCAAGTGCTATAGAAAATGTGCAGATCATATCAAGTATGAGAATTACTATTCTTATAAGTGCATTATAAAATCATGTGAAAATGCCAAAATATTTAGATAATTCCCGCTCTTTGCCTTACAAATATAACACACTTGAATTCAAACATGCCTGTATGGCCTTATGCGATTCCATTATGGTACAATGTTCCCTTGAGGCAACACAGTTTTTTGTTACTTTCTCTAAAACATTTGATGATATATAAAGTAAAGTACTTAAAAATGCTTCTTTACTTGCCAGTGAAGGTGACTCATATATTTTGTGGGTGATTAAATGGATACAAACAAGTGAAAAAAGCACTTTTCAATGGAGAAAATATGAGTCATGTGACGTGCTAACCCCTGTTGGTCTTTTTTGCACTTTTATTGATTAGTATTTGAGTTATTCTGTCCTGAGATATGCTTGATCAATCAATTGGTGCCTTATTTTATTAAAAATGTATTACTTAAATAGACCATGTTGCCTGGAGGCAAAATCGTACCACTGTGCGATCTGAAATTATTGAATATGTCCCTCAATTTACAAAAACACACATAGATACTGCACACTTACACCAAGTTATACGTGATACCTGCGTCTCAATCGACTCCCTAGCTCCCTATAGGCCTATATACCCTGCTCTATTTTGCCAAAGAAAATAGCTAACATAATAATAATGAACAGCTAACATTAACAGTGACTTGCTGCTACATTCAAAGTATCTTTTCTTTTTAAAAAAAAAATAATAATAATTTAAACTTATAATGGTTAATTTAAAACATCAAAACATTTATGCATTTAGGTTATTCATTTACGTCACCTCTGAGCTGCATTAAACAGTCTGTCATGCATCTAAATGCCACTTCAGATGCAGCTTCTCTGTTTACTCTGCTTTGTAAAGATGAATTCCGTTGATACTGATGTCATTTGATTGGCAACAGCCCTATTGTGTCTTATTATTCTGAATTTATTAATTGAAATGTAAGAATTTGACAAAAAAAGATGATGCATATATTGATTTAGGTTTTAAAATGACTTTATAATTGGTGAAAATGCCCATAAAAGGTAAAAATTAATTTCATTTTATTGGAAAAGATAATTTCTGTCACTGCTGTGAACTAACCAACTTTAGGAACCAGTTGCCCACAGCAGCCCAAAACCTGCCAAGGTACCAGCAAAATAAACACACCTAGCAAAATATTGCCTAATTATCGTTTGCGAGAAAATCCTAGGAAATATTGAGATATTTGTCGTCAATATTGCACATTCCCAAGACGATTATGAAAATATTATTTTTTGGGATATTTTTCACATGGTCTATTGTAGCGGTGTGTTTGTACCTGTATGTCCTGTCCTGTACACCACCAGCCAACTGATGATGATGATGATGTATGTAATGATGTGCATACATTGGATAACATTTATGTTTCATCTTTTTTGTTTTAAGCTGCTTATTGTTTTAGATTTCCAAGGCAGATGAATGAATTAAGTTGCGGAGACAACCAGTACATTAATGTTATTCTTACTGTAATTCTTTCAAAACAGTCATCTTGCAAGCATCATGTATTGCTCTTCATTTGTATCCTGCTGACTATATGTAACACTCTCAAGAAATTAAGCCCTGTTATGCATTATTAAATGTTCTTGTTTTATGTCAGAGTTAAAGGGTTAGTTCACCCAAGAATGAAAATTCTGTCATTAGTTACTCACCCTCATGCCGTTCTACACCCGTTAGACCTTCGTTCATCTTCAGAACACAAGATATTTTTGATGAAATCTGATGAGTCAGTGAGGCCTCCATTGACAGCAACATAATTTCCACTTTCAGATGCAGAGAAAGCTACTAAAAACATATTTAAATCAGTCCATGTGAGTACATTGGTTCAACCTTAATGTTATGAAGCAACAAGAATACTTGTGTGCCAAAAAAACTAAATAATGACTTTATTCAACAATTTTAGTGATGGCTGTAACAAAGTTCGTACAAACAAGGAAGGAAGAGGACAAGGGTCGGCTTGACTACTGACTGCTTTATTATAAATTCACCAAAAATAAAGAGTGTGCAGACAGGCACAAAACGGTCACAAAATAATAATCACAACAGCAGATGAGCTCCAGTCTGTGTGTGTGTGTGTGTGTGTGTGTGGCAGCCAGTAGTCCTTCTCTCTCTCACTCGCTCCTGTTTCTCCTGGCGTTAAATACTCTCTCCACGCCAATTACTGAAACGAGACAGTTGTTTGTTATTTGCGCTTAACCCACTCACTCACCGTGCATCTCCTGACGCTCTCTCCCACTGTAGACTTCGCTGAACCACGCCCCCCTTGCCACAATGGTGATTTCAAAATACTGCTTCATGAAGCTTTAAAGCTTTTGTTTCAAATCAGAGGTTCGGAGCACCAAAATCACATGATTATAGTGAATGAGGCTTCATTATCTTATAAGTGTTTCGAAATGTTTCGACATTTCAATGGTTCACATGACATTGGCAGTTTGATACGAGCTCATAACATTAAGGTTGAACCACTGTAGTCACATGACCTGGTTTAAATATGTTTTTAGCAGCTTTCTGGGCGTGAAAGTGTTAATTATCTTGCTGGCAATGGAGGCCTCACTGAATCATTGGATTTCATCAAAAATATTTTAATTTGTGTTCTGAAGATGAACGAAGGTCTTATGGGTGTGGAACGACATGAGGGTGAGTAATAAATGACATAATTTTAATTTTTAGGTGAACTAAACTTTTAAAAGATTCAAAGACATTTGTTATAGTTGATGTTTTATTAATTTGAACATTTCTGAATAAAATCTGTATAAAATCACTTGGCCATGATTAATTATATTGTTCCTGTTACATATGAAGATCATGAACTGGCAATCTCGAGTATGAAGGAGCACAACATTCAGTACAGAGAAATATACGTCTCTTCCACAGTTGTGAGATGTCTGACTAAGTTCTTCAGTCACAGGTCATTCTACTGGAACCACAATTCATGGCCAGTCAGGGGTGTTGGTAGTGTTTCAGTCAGTGTCTTCTTCTTTTTTTTTTAAGTTGATAAAATGTTTGTGGCTAAATGATAAATATAAGTGCAATACATCAGGTGAAAAGTTAACAAACGCATTCAATCCAGTCATATCTCTGTCACGACATATCAGATTTTGGTCTGATAGTCAGCACCCAGTACAAGAGGTGCAGATGAGGAAGATCGGGAAGCAGGATATTAAGTGATGGTAAAATAATTTAATAAAGTTTACTGCGTAATCTTAGTTACATTATGTTAATTGCATTTCTTTGATCAGTATGCATTTGTCTGATCAGCATAAATGAAATGCTTTTTTTTTTACTAGGCAAAGTAAAATTAATGCTTTACGATATTGTCCTGTGATATTAAAAGCCTTGAGATGACAATACAGCACAGAACATAAGTAAATGAATATTGGATATATGAAGACATTAATACATAAAGTATAAAAGAGAATAAAGAAACAACATGAATTGTTTGTGACTGCTATCCAGATGTCACACCAAAGGTGTGTAATCCTGAAAATGCAGAGAAACTTAGTGTGTAAAAAATTTAGCTACACTGCATACTGTTGCACAAATGCCAAGTACAATTAAAGCTGCAATCAGTGATGAAAGGGCACTCGCACCCGGGCTCACTGCCACCCAGTGGCCTTAGGAAAGATGTGAACAGTGGGAGACATGCATGTAAGAGGATCAAATAGAGGAGAAATATGGCAAAGTCATTTTGGTGCACCACAGTTCCTGCTGTCAGCAGGTGGTGCTTTGACTGTAACTGAATATTGACATGTTGGACTGTTATCAAACAGTTTGTTTGTTGGTTTCCATAGCTACAATACGCGGTGTTTTCCGCCAACTGGCAGTCTGTGATGTCGAAATACTATTGGATAAACTGGCAGCACACGGTTTCGCACAGACCAAAACTAAGACAGACATTCAGACACGGAACGCACATTTTCAAAGTAGAATATGTGGCTGTAGCATTGTTTTTCTGATAAACAAGTAGGTGAACTTAGCATGTTTACTAAATAACTGCCTCTTGAGTATCAAGTCTGGAGTGACTAGTAACCATCATTTTATTTATTAACAAACTCAGGAATACGTATGGAAAGTAAGACGGGAAATAAAAGGAAGGAACATAATAGATAGGCTGAGGATTGGACATTGCAAGCTAAACAAAACTCTTCATGTTATAGGAAAACACTCGACAGGACTATGTGATGAATGTCAGGAGGATGAATCAATTGAGCACATCTTTATATCATGCAAGAAATATATGCAAGAAAGGCAAAAGTTCAAGAATCAGCTATGGGAAATGGGTATAGTAAATAACACAATGAAAGCAACTTTTTAAGTTTTGGATGGGTGGGGAATGCTAAAGCAGAAAGCCTTGGCCTGTGCAACATAAAATA
Organism: Megalobrama amblycephala; assembly: GCF_018812025.1. NCBI lineage: Eukaryota > Metazoa > Chordata > Actinopteri > Cypriniformes > Xenocyprididae > Megalobrama > Megalobrama amblycephala. The sequence continues at coordinate 23,152,628 of NC_063050.1, forward strand.
TAACCCTACAGTCACATATCCAGATATTCCTCCATGGTTATTTATAGATCCATTAATTGACTTGAATATACAACAACAAATTAAAAGGGAATGCAAACAAACAAACACACACAGGAAGAATAGCAGAAAGATATATAGAGCAATATTATACAGATAAGCTCATTGTGTTTACTGATGGATCTAAAGACCCAGACACCGGACGAACAGGAGCTGCCATGTACATCCCAGCAAACAAAATAGGCATTAAGAAAAGACCCCCAGGTCATCTGTCGGTGTATACAGTTGAACTTATAGACATTCTGATAGCATTACAATGGGTAGAAGAAAACAATGAAGGCAAAGTAGTCATTGCATCAGACAGTTGGGCAGTGCTCACCAGTATCAAATCTGTGACGTCATGTAGGCTAGATTTGATATAATATACATCAGTATCTGTATAGAATGTTCCAAAAGGGATTGACTGTATGCTTTGTTTGGGTTCCTGCTCATGTAGGGGTAGAGGGAAATGACGATGTGGATTTTATGGCAAAACAAGCACTCAAAGTAAAGTCAGTTGACATGCAAATCCCATTAAGTAAAGCTGAAGGTAAAGTATTCATTAAAGAACAAATGCAAAATAAATGGCAAGAATATTGGGAGTTAAATTAAACTGGAAGACATCTCTATAATATACAAAAAAAATGTTGGTTTGAGGAAAAAGATCCTCAACTCAAAGGCGACAGCGGCAAGGAACCCAAACACCAACAGGTGACATCAGGTGGCAAACAGGTGTTAAATGGAGAAAAAAAACCTTGGGAGAAATCAGGCTTAGTCGGGGGCCAGTTCTCCTCTGGCGAACAGTGCTTTGTAACGATTCAGGTTGCTATCATAAGTCTGATAGGATCGCAACATTCAAAGTATTTATTCAAGTTCCATCCAGTTGAGGATCGTATTCATCACGCCGGTATGGGCGGTTTGTTGAGGAACTGTGCTACTGGCTGTCGTGTTGATGAGGCCTTCACAATGGATGATCTGGATGATCTCCACCATCCTTGCTCCAACTACCTCCGCCAACCTACAACATATAAACTCGTAGGAACGTAATAATATGTTGTGGCCATGAGATATTAATTCGTGGGAACGTGATAATAACTCATGGCCACGAGATCATTTTGTCGAGGTAACGACATCCTATGTCGTGGCCACGCGATGAAATCTGTTGAGGACTGTTTTGAGGGAACGACATCTATTTCTCATGGCCACGAGTTAAATGTGTCAACAACCTGCACGACCATAGCAATCTGGGATTATCAGAAATGGACAATACCATAATATTTTTAATTAAGAATGAAAAATAAAGGTAGAATTAAGGAATGATTATTAATATAAATTCCCGTAAATGAACTTCCTGTAAAATTCCTGTGCACCTACAGAAATAAAATAAAATCATAAATAAAGCTTTCATTGGTTATATACAAATAATAAACTAAATCATTTTATCATAGGCTATAGCCTATTAATAGTAACACATTTTTTTTTTAACTTAATTCGAATGCTGTCACAGGCACGAGGGGCTGAAAACAGACGCTCATTTAAGATACTGTAGTCAGAAATAGGCTACAGAAACATCAAGTCAAACCTTTATTGGCATAATTGGGTATCAGTATTTACAGAATACAAACTTTAAGTAACATAAAATACAGAATGTTAATTAGATAAAGAAATATGGGAAATTAAGGGAAAAATAAAGCAAATATGTTAATATGATAATTTCTTAATTCTGTTCTTTTTTTAAATTAAAAATAAATATTATTATAATTTTAATTTAATTTTAATTTTAATAGAATTATAATTCGTTATTATAACGATCACCGTACATTTGATAGATTTTACTCTCAATAAAACATTTGCAATACATTTGTAAAAGGTGTTTTTAATGCATGTCTGGCCTGAGTTTTGTTGCATTTACACTGTTCTGATAGGGGTCACCGTGGTGGAGACGGTGTCAAACTGTTTCGAAGCCTTGACACATTACGACACATTTAAAATTCAATTTTTTTCAAGTTAAAATCTACATATAGTTCCCAACGAAAGTATTGTTTAGTATAAAACACGCTGAAGATTGGCAAACAGGATGTCCATTAATTAAATGATTAGCTATTTCCCCAAAAAAGCTATTTAATCAGCATAGTGAAGCCTTTCATCCATTGACTTTCATTCAAAATACAGCCTCTCCTTCCCTGGATACCGCGGGGGGGCGGGACGTGCTGTTAGCTTTAGCTATTACGCTAAACCTTGCACGCTTGCCTTCCAGTGGCTTTGATCCAGCCCTTCTCGCAGCATCAGCAGCAGCTTGCAAAGAACAATCCTGCCTTTCGAAATGTCATATCGAATCTGATCTCAAAGGATTTTTTTTCTGGTAGGTACGTTTAAAAAAATAGTATACCCTAGCTATCTGATGTTAATTTGTGTCAGTAATTGAACTCAACACAATTGCTGTAGTTAAAGGCAGGGTAGGTAAGAAATTTTGTTCCAAATTTGTTTAAACTTTCTATATATATACATGCATAATTAAAATGTAAGAACTCTGATAAAAAGAGTATAAAAATCGAGTGACTCTAGACCGTTTAATCTGTATTAAACACAGCTCATTATTTCCATCCGGGACGAAACATAGGATTGGCTTAGGCGGCTGTCACTCTCTCGCAACCATGGCAACCACCCTTTTGCCACACATGACCTGCCCACTTGCGCGCGCACGTTTGATTTGGGGAATCCAAGAGGCATGGATCCTAGGAGAAACAGCAAGCTAAATTCACAGTACCGGCCTATGCAGTTAGTGAAGGCAAACCAGGCAAAAAAGGAAGACAGTAACAGTACAAGAAAAGGCAATGAACAAAAAGTCTTTGGATAAACAAAGAAATAAAACGCGAGTTAATATCGGCGTGGCTCTCCAGCGATGGCGAGAACTGAGGGAACTCAAGGGGCTGAAAAGTGACTCCTTGATGGCTTTATTTCTGCTGGACAGGTAAATCTTTCTTTTTGTATTTTGATCATACATATTTTTTTTGTTTATTTTTTCATGAAGCATGTGTCATTAGCACACGTAGCTGCGTAATATAGCTAACATAACATTACTTAGCGAGCCGTAGTAGAGACGATAAATAATGATAGCTATAGTGTTGAATTGTGCATAATTTTACCCTCTGTCTAACTATTTTACCATGTTCACCTGTAAGTTTACCTGCACGTTTTTTTCGCCTTTGTTTTGTTTTTATATTCTCTACCTATGTTTACTGATGTCTTTATCTCGTATCTGTGTGTGTCGTACACACTTTGTTGTATGTGTGTGTTATTATTTTGTGTCTGCAATGCAGTTGTGAGTTGATATTTGAGTGTATGTTACTCTGTTGATCTGTAGAACAACGTATATGTTATGAATCTTACACGAAATTCATCTTCATCACAGTGTAAATGATGGTAATGGAAAAACGTGTATCATGCAACCTGTTTTTAGCTTTGCCTTATAGATAACTAGCTCGTTAGCAAATCAAAAAATATATATTTTAAACTTTACCAATATCATTATGCTAGCTTGATAGTGAGTACTAAAATACATCTTGTTTGTTTATCTTCATAATTATAAAGTTATTTTTATTACATGTGATTCTGACATGATGTCACTACATGCACTGTGCTCCTTCCTCTCCGCTCGTCTCAGGTAAATAATGCGTCTTCCAGCTCAGTGGTCGGAGTCGCACGTTCATGCGTTTTGGGGGCGTGGCTTTGGAAGGAGCCCAGAAGGGAGGGAGTGGAGTGAATGGAAATAATGAGCTGTCTTTAAAACAGTCGTGAGAGGTCTACAGACACTCGATTTTTATACTTTCTTTTTCAGAGTACTTACATTTTAATTATGTATTGATATATAAATAAAGTTTAAACAAATTTTGAAAAAAAGTTTTTTATACATTTTTTTGCCTACCCTGCCTTTAAGCGTTTGGTTGTTTTCTAAATAACGTTAGTCATAATTTCTGCTGAGATAATCGAGGAATACTTTGGGACGATTTTATTTTTAAAATGGGTCATTATTCCTATCTAATCGTGAAAATAACCCAGCAAGCAATAGCCGTAATTTCACCGTCTCGGTTAACTATAGACCCGATATAGTCCGGCTATGTGTAACCCACTTTTAGCCTAAATAATCTTTCATTTGGTTACATGTCGTTTTGCCAAAATAACTTGCGAGATGTGTGGAATTTCATCATGTAAGCGAAGTCAACAGTGATTACAAATTGTTTGGTTTCATATTTTTGGCACGGTCTATACGTAGGCTGTAAATAAAATAAAATAAAAATAAAAATAAAACATTTTTAAACTATCTATGTCAAATATCACAATCCTGGAATAAAGATGGGAATATGACCTTGATTTGCTTTTGATTAATAGATGCTTTGTATAATGTGTGATTGAGTGAACATATGATATTGTGTGAGACATTTAATGACATTTTGTTTTTGTACAAAAAGTTGGGCATGGACTTGCCAACAACAAACTTCAGCTACTGTAGCAGTCCCTTAATATATGAAAATATGACACATAAGAAAGCTATTCTCAGATAAAAAAATAAAAAAATAAATTTTTAGTCTTAAAGATTTTGACATTTTTATCACTCTTTGAATTTTAATGACTTTTTTTTATTTACTTAAAACTATTTTTATAAGAAATGAATTTCACATGGATGAAGTTTATTCAACAAGGATTTATGAAATAGATTTTTTTTTTTTTTTTTTTGCATTTCTAATGTCAAATTTCATTAGTCTTCAAACTTGCTGTTCTGTGAATCAACAGGCACTGTATCATGTTTTCCTGTTTTCAGCACTGATAATAGTAGCTAAGAATGTTTCTTAAGTATCAAATCATCATATTAGAATGATTTTTGAAGGATCATGTGACACTGAAGACTGGAGTAAAAGGAATAAACAACCATTCAAAATATTTTAAAATAGAAAACAAATCACAATATTACTGTTTTGCCTATTTTTTATCAAATAAATACAACCTTGGTGAGCTTAAACATAAAGAATTTAATTAATTCTTTTGAAGAGAAATTGGCCTACATCATATCAAGAATGATGAACAAGAACAAGAATTTAAAGGGGTGGTTGTGTTTTTTTTTTTTTTTTTTTTTTTTTTTCTAGGCTTGATTGTGTTTTTGGGGTGCAGTTTTATGTCTTAATGCTTCGTTTTTTGAAAACGGTGTATTTTTCATATATTTTACCTTTATTCTACACCTCTGCTTCCACTGTCATATGAACGGCTCGTTTGAATTCCTGCTTCTATCGTGATTCGCTGAAGCATCCGGAAACGCCACGCCCCTTACCATTCATTGCTTCAGTAAAAATGTAAATAATAGCGTCTATATTGCTGTATCAAATTGAGCCCAAATTAGACCCAGATGAAGAGGGTCAATCACAATCGTGGCTTTTAAAGGACGTTTATGAATGGTATTTCATTTAGTATTTGTGTCAAAGTGTTTAGATATGCTGTCACTGCTGTTTGTTAGCTTTCAATATACAGTTTTATCCTGATTAAAGCTTTACTGTAGCCAAATACATGTCGAGTAGTCGCATTTTGTAAAGGTAGCGTTTAATTTATAGCATGAACAACTGTTTGTCTATGAACATTGAAGTTTGTTGGTGTTTGTAGAAACAATAAAACGTACTTACAGTTTGAAGCCAATAAACAGCAGCTTCTGCTTTTAAAGTGGGAACTGCTCCATCTTTCAGTAAAAGCCTTTGTGCAAATCCAGTATTGAACTTGTGTAGATTCTGAAAGCTGTCTTCAGCGCCGCATCCAGTGTAGAAAATATCATAGATTATAATGGGTTCTATTATCTTTTGACGCGTCGCTCGCGTCCGGTGTACACAACTCTTCGCTTCCACATGCTGCAACACGTGGGCTTGCCCACTTTGTTGCGTGTTTCCAGCGGCCTGTTTGAGGGTTTATGATATCACCAAGCCGTTGTAGACCAAACCGGTCATTTTTGTAGGCAATAAACTGCCATAACTTTAAAAGACAATATCTCCATTTTCATTGAACTTTCAGCGCTGTAACTTTGCAGATACTGTTTATGCTCAAGCAGCAACATTAAACACTAACTAAAGTTAAAAAAGTGAAATCGCATTGAACCACCCCTTTAAGAACAATACCAGAATAGATATAGCCTAAGTCCTCAAAAACATTTATACAGGTTTTTTTCAGGCAGTGATGTAATTAATGATATCAACGAATAAAATACCGAGTTTTAAAACATTGCAAAGGAAGAGCACAACAAGCTGAACTCATTGTAGACGATGGCTGAAGGTGTTCTGCTGTTACACGAAGTACCTGTCATTGTTACAGACGACTGCACAAATCGTGCATACTAATGAAAATATTATAAACTGTTACCTAGATGTAAACAACTAGTTTAGGCATAAGTCAGCCGCGACGCTGAGAATATAGTTACCATAATCCACTAATGTCTGGAGATACAATCAGAACTAATATTCTCAGTTGCACGTGCAATTGCACATGTCTGCGAAACTCATTAATACTAATATGTTAACTCATTAATATTAATACTCTACATTTACATTTATTTGCTTTATTTTCTCCTTAATTTCCCATATTTCTTTATCTAATTAACATTCTGTACTTCATGTTATTTAAAGTTTGTATTCTGTAAATACTGTAAATACCCGATTATGCCAATAAAGTTTTGACTTGATGTTTCTGTAGCCTATACAGAATATACAGTTGTAGTACAGTACCTATACAGTAGCTTAAATGAGCGTCTGTTTTCAGCCCCTCGTGCCTGTGACAGCATTCGAATTAAGTAAAAAAAAAATGTGTTACTATTAATAGGCTATAGCCTATGATAAAATGATTTAGTTTATTATTTGTATATAACCTATGGAAGCTTTATTTATGATTTTATTTTATTTCTGTAGGCGAACTAAAATTTTACAGGAAGTTCATTTACGGGAATTTAACACATACACACACATGCATATATATATATATATATATATATATATATATATATATATATATATATATATATATATATATATATAAAAATGTGTGTGTGTTAATAATCATTCCTTAATTCCACCCTTATTTTTCATTCTTAATTAAAAATAAATATTATTATAGTCTTATTCATTTCTGATAATCCCAGGTTGTTGACACATTTAACTCGTGGCCATGAGAAATAGATGGGCGCATTAGTGATTAGTCATTAGTGAGTTGGACATAGTGGTGTATTAGAGGTAAAAAATGATATAAATACTGTTCGGTTTCTCGCACAAACCGATCGTTTCATGTCTTAGGACATCAATGTGTCGTCACGAGCCGCAGGGTTTAATTTGGATTTGTCTAAGCAAGCTTTATTTGCTCTTATAGAAGATGTCCCCATCCACTCGCATTATTTGACTGACAGACGGCAGCGGTTGCAGTTAAAAATCATCATTTGTGTTCGACTGAAGAAACAAAGTCACCTACATCTTGGATGCCCTGGGGGTAAGCAGATAAACATAAATTTTCATATTTGGGTGAACTATCCCTTTAAAGAACAGCATTTTTTTTTTTTAAATAGAAATCTTTTGTAACAATATACACAACCGTTCAAAATTGTGGGGTCAGTAATTTTTTTTTTTTTTGAAAGAAATTAATACTTTTATTCAGCAAGGATGTGTGAAATTGATAAAAAGTGATATTGTTAGAAAAGATTTCTATTTTGAATAAATTCTGTTCTTTTTAACTTTTTATTAATCAGTGAATCCTGAAAATAGTGAAAAAAAATATTCAGCACTAGCAGCACAACTGTTTTCAGTATCAAATCAGCATATTAGACTGATTTCTGAAGGATCATGTAACACTGAAATAAATAACACATAACAATTGCTGCGATTAAAAATATATTTATTTTACATATTTACTAAATTAGAATTAATTGAATGTGAAAAATAAATAACTTCAACAAAATGTTTATATTTGTTTTTATGATACATTTTATATAAATGTTATACATTTATATAAATTTCCCAAAATTTCCAATTAATTTCCATAAATGCCTATTAAGTTTCCAAATTGGAATATTTCCAAAATTCCCCAGCTTAAGTTCCCATGGAAAGTTTCCGGACATTTACTGGAAACTTTCTGTCCCATTCCAACCCTAACAAAGATAAGAAACAAACATGTTCTCTAACCAATATGACCATATAGGTCATTTGCCACTTCCCTGAAATAAGACCCATAGGAGCGTTTACTAAAGTTGCGCCCCTGTCGACAACTGGACACTTTCATTTTAATGCATTGTTCCCTTTTATCTGTGTTATATATCAAGTTTTGCGTAGCTCAATTGGCAGAGCATTGCAATAACAATATGCAATCATGCGATCGTGGGTTCGATCCCAGTGAACCCATGTGCTCATAAAGTGTATATGCACTATAAATCACTAAAGGTAGGTTTAGGGGTGGGGTGGGTGTAGTCATTAATAAAAAATGAGTTTTGCTAAATGGAAATAGGACAAAAAAGTCCTATAAAAAGTCGCATTTTGATTGGTAACGACAGTCGTACGTCATTTCATGACGACAGACGTAATACGACACTGTCATTATTTTTACGCCAGCTAGAGGGCGCATGACTTTAAAACGTAAATATAGGTCGTAATAAGGTGCTTGAAAAATGACCTATAGGGTCGTTTTTGTTTGGAGGACAGTCTCAAGACAAGACACAAAGCCAGTGAAAACAGACTATCCTGCATTAATGGGTTAGTTCACCCAAAATAATGTCATTTATTACTTACCCTCATGTCGTTCCACACCCGTAAGACCTTCATTAATCTTTAGAACACAAATTAAGATATTTTAGTTGAAATCCGATAGCTCCGTGAGTCCTCCATAGCCAGTAATGAGATTTCCTTTCTCAAGATCCATAAAGGTACTAAAAAATAATTTAATCAGTTCATGTGAGTACAGTGGTTCAATATTAATATTATAAAGTGACGAGAATACTTTTTGTGCGCCAAAAAATAAAACAAAATACAACTTTTCAACAATATAATGGGCGATTTCAAAACACTGCTTTGGAGCTTTACGAATTAAACTAACCCTTTAATTTATAGACAAACTGTTCTATAAAAGAACATGCATCCCAGGTAGGGTTGGGAACCAAGAACTGGTTCTTTTCCAAAACTGGTAGTGTTTTTTGAGAAGAACCGGAACCATGAAAGATTTCAGTTCCGAAAACGTTTCTGGTGTGATGGGTGGGTGAAGAGCGGGTAGCGTATCATTTAATAGAGACATCTCACATCATGAATATTATACCAATGAATATACTGAAAAACCCTCACACTACTCATATATGTCAGATATCAATGCAGATAGAGAGACATACACAAAGCTGCATGAATAATCTTTCGCATTCTCGATTTCATCACCCACATAATCCAATTCCTAAATGACAACGATTCGCCCATTAAACCAAATAAAATCACGACATTCAAATCTGTGTTCGCAATGCTGTTGATCTGAAGAAAGTTGTCGTGTAGAGAAAAACAGGTTCACAAACAATCTTTTAAAATGCTCAGTATCATTATTTCTTTGTGACAAATATTCAAGTTATAACAGAAGAATACTGTTTATTAAGAATTGTTTATTATACAGATAGAAATGCTGATGTTACCAATCACAATATAATAAATTACCTTCTGAAGATCAGTGGACTTCAAATAATGACTGTATCAATTGCATTTTCACGCCACTAGAGGCCTGTTTACACCTGGTCACTTCATGCGTTTTCACTGATCGGACCGCTGTCCGATCGTGAAAAGACCAGGGCCCGTATGTATAAAACTTCTCAGAAATGCTCGTAAGATCAGTCTCAAGTTTTGACTTAAGTGTCAAAAATTCTAAGTAAAGAGTAGGAGTTTTCTAAGAGTAGGAGACTTTTATAAAGAAGCTAAAAGCAACTTTTAGTAAAGTATAAGACTGATTCTTAAGTGCTGACTTAAGTGTTGTGAACTAACGACTACAATGATGTCAACTCAAAATGGCCGCCCTTAAATTCTGAATCAGCCAATAGCGAGTCTGGAAGGGTGAAGTCACAGAAGCACAATACCAATAATTCCATGTTATTATATAAACAAAAAAAAAAGAACATTGAAAAAGACACTGAAACGTTTTAATATTTTAATCTATTTTTTAAAATAGCTATGCATTGTGCAAAATGATCACAAATTAGTACTGATGGTGTGGAATCTTTTTCTATTGATATATATATGTCTCCTCATCTACAGTTAGAGCAATGATGTGTCATGAGTTCATCAATGGCTCCAACAACTCCAGGAAAACCCAAAGTCAACATAAAAGTGGATTTCCTTAGCCACATGGTTTGATTGTCAGTTGGAAAGTCAATGAACTGCTATAGAGTAGTGGCCAAATGAAAAATGACATCTTCAACCTTAATTCAAATATTTTTAAAAATGTGCTAAAAGATGTAAGCATATCGTGCAGCTGTGCTTGAAGTCAATTGTTTCATGTGTGATAATCAAATAATATTTCAAATTATTTCAGTTATTATTTTAATTATTTTTGGCCAGGCTGTTATACAAAGAAATTTTGAACACATGCAAAAACAAGAGAGAACCAATTAAATATTAAAAACTGATTATGTTGTAGTCAATGTCATATTTTAAAACATAAAAAAACATAAAACATAAAAACATAAAAATTAAAAATATTTTCCTCATATTTTGATGGTTTAAGCAAAATTGTTTGCGCACTCGTTTGTATTTCCTCTTGTGTACTGTATGTTAATTTTTTGTGCTTTCTTGTCGTTTGTTCATCATCGGCGCTTTATTTTTCATGAAGCATTTTGTTGCGCGTCAGCTGTGATAAACAGACACCACTCTCATTACCTGTGTAACAAGAGGCCAGACAGTGGCCAGAGGCCAGACCTTGCATGACAGCAGTGATCGGGCCGGGGTTCGAGACTCTGGGCAGGTGGTTAGTATTGGAGTGTGAGTTTTGGAGGTGCACAATGAAGAGAGGGGTGTGTTTGTTTGGGTTGATTTCAAATATCAACAGTGTTCAACAATGAATTTGAGAAATCACTTACAGCACCTTTAAATGTATTAAAATGCATGAAACTTATTAATTATTGTTTAAGTAATATTTATTACATTTATTGCATTTATTTAAAGTTATTACATTTCTTATTAGGTCAGTTACAAAAACAATTTAAATAATTTAAGAGCTAAGACCTAGTCTTGACACTTAGGAACCTTTATGAATCACACTTAAGACTAAGAATAGGAGTCTAAGAATAGGAGTAAAATTACGTCATTCTTAGAATTTTAACACACTTAAGACTGAAATTTTACTCTGAGCGGCTTTATATATACGGGCCCAGGTCTAAATTCCCTCCGAAATGCATTTGAAATGGATATAAATCAGCACAGCGTTTTTTTTTTTTTCAGTTGACACGCTTTGTTGCTATGATACGGAATATCCGCGGCACTGTTATTTATAACTGATTTGCAGGTAATTTGTTTCAGACTAAAAATGTCGACACAGTGTGGAATTACTTGCTATGTTCGGAGACCAGCAATATTAATTTCTCATCCATTTTGTTCCGTTCTCAGCAAGAATGTTGTGACAGTTGGCCGGTGTTACAATATATTCAGTTCCTGAAATATTCTGTTCCACTGGGTGGCGCTTACGCGAATATTCATGAGATCCTCCTTATGTGGGCGTGTCCTTGAGAGAATGTGCAAGCAAATGGAACTGAAAACATTAGTACACGCTCCTCAAATCGCGTCGGTTTAATGGATTATTTCGAAAAGGTAATAAAATATTCAATGTTAGTCAACAGTTCACATGTTCAAAGCAATACATAGTTTGTGTAATATGTCTATATTTTCTGAGCTATTTTGCCTGATTGAGTACAGGCATTCAGATAAACAGAAGGATACAGCAGAGCAAACATGAGCGAATAACCTTGTTTTACACTGATGTGTTTTCTGTTTAGCGTTTTTATTTGTGAGGCTTTAAAACGTTTTTGAATAGTTTGATTAGTTTGCTTCCTTCGTTGTCATTCTGTGACTACAGTACTGCATGTTGACAACTTGAAATAAACCTCTACAAATGTATCTGTGTCCTAATAAAAATAAGCTTTAGACTGGTGTGAATATTCTGTGTCATCCTTAATTTCTTGATTATTTTGATATTTTCAGTGTTTATCACCACAGTAGGCCTAAGACTTTAGTAGGCTACCATTATCAACACTAAACTACAAATATTTCCTGTTTTCTCATATTTTACTGGATATCATGACACATTTTCATTAAAGTCAAACAAGTAAATGCACACTTGATGTTTTTCAGTTTCAGCTATTTTTTTTTTCTAGCAAATTTCTTAAAAAAATATTTGTACAAACAAAAAGATTCAACAACTGAGACATAAACTGAACTAATTTCACAGACATTTGATGGACAGAGTATTTGAAAGTCTGAAGTGGCATCAGCTGTTTACAGAGCATCTCATCCTCAGCACCAGATTTGCAGCTCTTGCTGTAAGATGTTACTCCAGTCTTCCATCAAGGCAATTCACGTTCTAAACATGTCTGGTTGGACTTATGGCTACATGTGGTTTGGCACTGGAAGGACAATCAGCTGTCTTTCTGTCTCCCTTTAGCACTATCTCAGGCATCTTACATTACGGACATTGCAGTTTATTGCTCTGTTCTCATCTGCAGTCCTCTTGTCTCCTGCAGCAGGACTAAGGCACATTCATGTTCAGAGACCCTGGTCATCTTTATTCTGGTGTTTTTCAACTCCAAGTCAGTAAAAAGGTCTCTTTAGTGTTCTAAGTTATTGTAACTGATGACCTATACTATAGGTGCATGTGCAATAATTGAAAAAAACATGACAAACATTGTTAAAACCCTTTCTAAAGATCTGTAAAGCTTATTTGGAATGCACAAAATTATCTTTAAAATATTATCCTGAAAATTGAATTTTCTTTTTTGGTGTTTTTTTTTTTTTTTTTAAACAACAAATCATATAAATACTAATTGCATTAAATGTTATAACAAGTACAGAGGTAATTGCTCTATGAATGTAACTCAAATTGAAAAGACATTCAAAACAATATGTGAAAAGAAGAAATGCTAAATGTGAGGTTCTGAGGTAAATATTAAAACAGGGCCTTGGCACTCGGAAACAACCTTCATTATGTCTGGATCACACACTGCCAGAGCTATCCAAGACTTCAGCTCTCACATGCAGTCTGAAACAGACAGTGACTTTACAAGATGATGAGAAAAATGTGGAAACATCACAAAAGTAAAACACAACCATATTATGACATGGTGATAATAACAAGTATAGCGTCATCTTGTAAAGTAGCTGTTTATTTTTTATGTGCATTTGTGCTGTATTACCTCACAGAAATAAATGATATTATTATTATCAGAATTATTTTATTTGACTGCTTTTTAAATTGTTTTAAATCAGGTAGACCAACATAAGGTTGTTTGAGTATGTGTTATGTTTCACACATTTCAGGGTTTTGTGCTGCAATATCCTGCCTTGTCAAACTTAAAATGAAACTAAACTATAATTTAAAAATAAAATGAAACTAAACTATAATTTCCTATCATAATTATATTTTTTTAAACAAAAATAACATTCTTTAAGTAGCTGCTGGCATGAAGACTGTCATCAAAACAAAGTTCCAAAGGTATATTCAAAGGAATATTTTATTACCTTTTCGAATTAATCTATTAAACAGTTGCAATTTGAGGAGCATGTACTAATATTTTCAGTTCCATTTGCTTGCGTATTCTCTCAAGGACACGCCCACAAAAGGAGGATCTCATGTTTATTTGCGTAAGCACCACCTCAGTGGAACAGAATATTTCAGAAACCGAATATATTGTAACACCGGTGTTGTATTTGTCCCGCCCCTCCTCCACTCTGATTGGACAGCTGGCTAAAAAGTGACAGTGATGAGCGCAGCGTTTTACTCAAAGTTGAACATTCTTCAAGTCAAGGCGACCAGTAAAAAACGGCGAGCTCTCAGCGCTTGAGCGTGAAAAAGACGCTCAGCGCCTCGTTACGCTCCTGGTGTTTAAAAAACGCGGCGTTCCCATTGAAAACAATTGAAAATGTACGCTAGCAGCTGGAAAAAACGCTTTGGTGGACACACGGCCTTACAGTAAAAGCACTTGCGCAAGTCGTGAGCGTCGATTTAAACCATCGAAATGCATCCGATGCTACACTGAAAAAAGTGCACAAGGCATGTCATTACTCCAAAGAAGTTATACTTGATCTAACTCAAAACATGTAAAAAGTTTGGTTGATTTAAATTAAAAGTAAGTCTTGTTAGTGTAAAGTAAATTTCTGTAAATTAAATTAAAAATATTTTAGTGTAAAGTAAATTTCTGTAAATTAAATAAAAAATATTGCTTCCCATTGTCACGTGACTTCTAACGTCATCCATGGTAGTGCGTGAGGACGTTCAGCTTTCCGCCATCTTGTTACACCGCATGGATGAACTCGGCGTGGTAAAACTGGAATCAAGAAAATTGGTAAGTAATTTTAAACATACGTTTGGGCGTATTATTAACATTATACATGTATGATTTCATAAAATATTACATTGTACTGTTTTACATACGGTTAGTATTACTAGTTTGACGGCTCTAACTCGGCTAGAAGGTTTACAATTTTCCCTCATCACAATGTTAAACTGAGTGGAAATAAAATAATAATAATAATACAAGTAAACTGCTTGAGGTTAGATGGATTGATATTGAAATGTAGTATAGAGACTGTTTCGTGTATGCTGGAGTGCAATACTGTATGGCGCCATGTATAAAGTACATGCACGCTACAGACACTTTGTATGGACTTAACGTTATTATGAAGCTTTATTATTATGATGATTTTTATTGGTTTATTATGAAGAAATAATAATAAGCCAGTTTGTTATTTCTCTTTTGTAGGATACATTTGCAAGGTATTCGCTCTGCCTACTTGTATGGTCTCTCATTTATGATTAATGTTAACACACAACGTTAGCTTTACATGAAGGCCCAAACACGTCTTTAGTGACGTGCCTAAACACTTATTTTAACGTATCGCGTCAACCAGCATACCCGGTAAAGAAGTCGTCTGTTTACTTTTATGTGAGACAGTTTGTTATTTCTCTTTTGTAGGATGGGGTACTGCTGAAAAACTATTAGGACATGTTTTTGAAAAATCCAGTCACATGAAAAACGTAAGTAATTTGCACCTTTTAATTATTGCTTTGAAGGGTCAATTTTGTTATTTATTTTTCATCTCTCCTAAGCTCTACCTCACCATTCTCGTTAGCAAGTAACTCAATGTGGAAATGCAAAGATTGTGGTGTCTCCAAAGCCAAGTGTTCTGAGCTTCTCAAGCATTTTAAGCTTGATCATAAGAATTTTGAAGCATCCTTATCCTTGTGTTTATTCAGACTGTCCTTGTTTAATTATAACTTGGAGTTCTCTGAAGAGCCATGTGTCAAGGAGGCATCCTCAGCATCCCCCTCAAAAAGATGCATTGACAACTTATAAATGCTTGCTTTGTGAATACAAACACACATCATCTTTTAAAGACTACTTCCATCACATTGGGCAGCACCTGAAAAATAATGAAACTGTTCCTTGTGTTTTTAGTGGGTGCTCATACAAAACCAATATTTATGGGTCATTTAGAACGCACAAAGCAAGAAAACACAAATCATTCTCTGAAGAGGACTTGAAGCCAGTCCCTAATTTTTCTGCAGAAGATGACACTGAATCAGACAAAGATGTCTCACTTGATGAACCTACATCATCTGGTGTAATAACAGAAAATACTGAAGACTTGTCCAAAGTTATAGAGCACAAATTAGCCTCAGTCCTATTAAAGTTAGAGCATGTTTTTCTTGTACCTGGTGTGGCCATTGATGACCGTTTGCAGGAGTTGCAGTATTTAATTAGTACAGTTTCAGTTCCAGTTGTTAATCAAACTATTCACCAGGTACTGCAGGAACATAATTTACAGGCTGATAAAGTTGTTGTAGGTGAGTTAGCCACCTTTCTTTGCCAGTCACATCCAATTCAAACACCAATCAGAGAGCAAGGTCCACTTTCCACTACATGGAAACAGAATGCATACTACAAAGCCTATTTTTCAGTAGTAAAGCCTGTAGAGTATGTGCTTGTTCAGAGTG
This sequence comes from Megalobrama amblycephala, assembly GCF_018812025.1. Classification (NCBI taxonomy): domain Eukaryota; kingdom Metazoa; phylum Chordata; class Actinopteri; order Cypriniformes; family Xenocyprididae; genus Megalobrama; species Megalobrama amblycephala. Next base: position 23,168,897 of record NC_063050.1, read on the forward strand.
ATGAAAGGACATTTCAGTACATTTTTATTGGATATTAGCCAATTTACATGAAGGATGTCAGTCATCCCTGTCTGCTATAAATTTAGCTGCTTTAATTAAAAGCAGTGATGTTAAGCGTTTTGGGTATGACAAAGTGCTGGAACCATTGATTGATCACCTTGTCACATTGGAAAGACATGGATTTTTCATTGAAAAACTGGGCAAGACTGTGAAGGGCACAGTTCAATGTATTGTTGCTGACAATCTTGGTACTCACAGTATTGCCGGATTTCTCTGGAAAATATGTCTACAGATGTTGTACAGCAGAGAAAGAAGAATACCAGACTCAAGAAGTTGGATTTGAAACATTCTGCATCAGAACTGAAGAACTACATTCTGCTCATCTTCAGTTTATGAAAGATAATGACTTGCCTCACCATTTTGGTGTGAAAGGGGGGTGTGTGTTTTCAGAAAAATTATCACACTTCAATATTTGCACAGGATTCCCAGCTGATATTGTGCATGATCTCTTTGAAGGTATTGCCCCTTTTGAGATGGCTTTGTCCTTGACAGTCTTTTCATCTAAAAAGTATTTCTCTTGGAACACCTGAATAAAGCAATCCAGAACAAATAATCCACATACTGTTCCTCTCACATTTTCTGCAAGAAGAACAGTAGAGGGTAATGCCCATGAAAATTGGAGCCTGTTGAGGTTTTTTCCTTTTTTGATTGGAGACCGAGTGCCTGCCAATGAACCTGCGTGGCAACTTCTAAATGATTTAAAGATATTGTAGATCTTGTTGTCGCTCCTCCACACACCAAAGCTTCTACAGCATATCTGGCCTTCAAGATATCTGAGCATAGAATCAGATTCCAAGAAGATTTTCCCCGAGACTAAACTTTTGTTTCAACACCACTACTTGGAGCATTATCCTTAGCTAATTGAGAAAGTTGGCCCTCTGGTTGCTCTGTGGACAATGCGATTCGAGGCCAAGCATAGCTTCTTTAAAAGAGTTGTGCGTCACACCAACTGCTTCAAGAATGTGCTCCTGTCATTGTCACAAAGACATCAGTTTCATATGGCATATCATCTGTATCAGTGCAGCTCTTACACCAAGATTGGAAGTATCACATGTTTCTAATCTTCCCATTGATGTTCTGAATGAAGAAAGATCAAATTAGAGCACCATGACCTTACAGACCCATATCCATTTGTTCAGTACACAATTGGGGGGAGACGCATGGTGGCTCTGAAGAGATATATACATGTTTGAGGTTAGAATTGTTTATAAATTCTAAAAAAAAAAGGTGCACAAGATGTAGTGAACATGTAAATGTCTAGCAATTATCTATTACTTGTAATGTATATAATCTTATTTATTTTCTTTTTTCCAGAATCTGTTGGCATGTCGGGAAGAAGATCTGCCAAGCTTTTGGTGATTGTGAGTCAAGATAATTTAACTATTCCCGAATCAGTGGATGAGCTCATTGAAAAAGTGAGGGAATCTTTTGAATTAAATGGTAGATTCAGACAACAGTATCAGGACAAAGATTTTGGGGATGTATTTGTAAATTTGACAAACATGGGACTTCAGAGTCTTGGCACTCTAAAGATTATCCCATTGCCAGACGAAGACTCATTAACTGCTCAAACAAATGATGGGACCCAGTCTAATGATGATGCTCTGTCCTCCGTTAGCTCTGGCGACACTGATACAATCATCCTCTCACCCCCTGGCTCAGAAACAGTTTCTACAAGAAATCAACAGTGGCCAAAATAATTTAATATTTTTTAAAATATTTTAGAATTTAACTCCAATTATAGAGGAAATGCTCTTTTTAAGGCTAACGGAACAAGCTGACTGTCACTCCAAAGATGAAGTCTGATATTCTGGAGGAGGTTTGTGATGAGATATACAAGTATAAATCTTATCCCAGCAGTGCAAACTTCTGTGAAGTTTCAGAGGCACTTATCAAAAAACAACCTTGCTTAGCAGAAAAAGGATCCTTCAATGGGTGCTATGGGTGGACACAGAGACTTAAAATGAAGATGCCCTGAGTTTTTGGTAAATTCTCTGAAAACTGAAGCTTCAGACCATGCTTTTTCCAGCAAAAAATGTTAAACGACCTAAACGTGGTGAGGCCAATCATATCCCATCCCTACCTGCTGGAGAGACATCAGCAAACCTTGAAATTGAGTGCCTGGTACTTTTAAAGGAAGTGAAGAAAAGAAACAATGCATTGACAATCAGAGAAAAAATGACAAAGATGTTTGCCTTACACAGACAAGAGATTGTGGAACACCACAAGAAACACAAGAAAAATGTTAAAATGTAAGTGACTTATACTGAATTGTCCATAGTTTTTACCATGGGATTTTAGTATTTAGTGTTTTTGAAAATGTCTTAGATGCCCTAATTATACCTTTTGTTGTTGTTAGAATCAAAAATTGAATTTACCTCAGCATAGTTGAATAACAAGAGTTCAGTACATGGAAAAGACATACATTGAGTCTCAAACTCCATTGCTTCCTCTTTCTTATGTAAAACTCATTTGTTTAAAAGATCTCCGGAAAACAAGCAAATCTCAACATAACACCGACTGTGACATAACAGTTGGGATCATTAATATGTACGCCCCCAATATTTGCATAATGCCAGCTCATGTTCAACTCATTAGACAAGGGCAGGACATCTGGATGTGCACAGCAGAATCATCAGACTAGGTAAGCAAGCAAGAACAATAGCGAAAAATGGCAGATGGAGCAATAATAACTGACATGATCCATGATATCATGATATTTTTAGTAATATTTGTAAATTGTCTTTATAAATGTTTCGTTAGCATGTTGCTAATGTAAATGTGGTTAAAGTTACCATCGTTTCTTACTGTATTCACGGAGACAAGAGCCATAGTTATTTTCATTATTAAACACTTGCAGTCTGTATAATTCATAAACACAACTTCATTCTTTATAAATCTCTCCAACAGTGTGTATATATGTTTTAACCATAAATGCTCATCTTAACAAAGGCTCTGTGGTCTTGACAAAGCTCTTCTTAAGCCTTGAGGGTGCGTAAAACGTGGGGAAATTGTGATTTGGTAGTGATGTATTGCTTTAAAGTAGTTCAAGTAATTGTGTTATCATTTACATGTCAGCCTGTGTGACTTTCTTCCACAGAACACAAAAGAATATATTTTGAAGAATGTTGTTAGAGCCCCCTGTGCTGTTCTATTATGAACATTGTTCAAAATTCTGCAAAGGACAGTAATTCATACAGATTTGAAATGACAAGAGGGCATGTAAATGATGACAGAATTTTGAATGTGATCTATTCCTTTAAAAGGGGTTGGTTCATCATTAATATGTATGACCCCAATATTTGCATATGCCAGCCCATGTTCAAGGCATTAGACAAGGGCAGCCAGTATTAACGTCTGGATCTGTGCACAGCTGAATCATCAGACTAGGTAAGCAAGCAAGGACAACAGCGAAAAATGGCAGATGGAGCAATAATAACTGACATGATCCATGATAGCATGATATTTTCAGTGATATTTGTAAATTGTCTATCTAAATGTTTCGTTAGCATGTTGCTAATGTACTGTTAAATGTTGTTAAAGTTACCATCGTTTATTACTGTATTCACGGAGACAAGAGCCGTTGCTATTTTCATTATTAAACACTTGCACATCTGTATAATTCATAAACACAACTTCATTCTTTATAAATCTCTCCAACAGTGTGTAATGTTAGCTTTAGCCACGGAGCACCATCAAACTCATTCAGAATCAAATGTAAACATCCAAACAAATACTATACTTACATGATCTGATGCATGCATGATGAACACTTTGTAAAGATCCATTTGAGGGTTATATTAGCTGTGTGAACTTTGTTTTATGCGATGTATATAGAGTCGAGAGCTTGTGGGCGGAGAGCGTGAGCAATTAAAGGGGCAGCAGCCTGAATCGGTGCATTTATAATGATGCCCCAAAATAGGCAGTTAAAAAAAAAATTATAAAAAAAAATCTATGGGGTATTTTGAGCTGAAACTTCACACACATTCAGGGGACACCTTAGACTTATATTACATCTTGTAAAAAAAACGTTCTAGGGCACCTTTAATGCTTTGTGTGTATATGTATTTTTACAACTAGTTTTCAAAGTAAAATCTTTTTTTTTTTTTTTTTTTTTTCTTGAAGTCTACTTTGTTTGTCTTTCTTATAGATTAGTCTATAAGAAATTAGTCTATTAGTCTTAAGATTGTGGTCTTAACAAAGCTCTTCTTAAGCCTTGAGGGTGCGTAAAACGTGGGGAAATTGTGATTTGGTAGTGATGTATCGCTTTAAAGTAGTTCAAGTAATTGTGTTATCATTTACACGTCAGCCTGTGTGACTTTCTTCCACAGAACACAAAAGAATATATTTTGAAGAATGTTGTTAGAGCCCCCTGTGCTGTTCTATTATGAACATTGTTCAAAATTCTGCAGAGGACAGTAATTCATACAGGTTTGAAATGACAAGAGGGCATGTAAATGATGACAGAATTTTGAATGTGATCTATTCCTTTAAAAGGGGTTGGTTCACCCAAAAATGCATTTTGAACACTTGAGTAGATTGATAAATGCCTCTGATTGGCCATTGTGGTACTGCACTCAACACATATGTCTGTGATTGTCTACAATGGTCAACACATGGGAGCGTTTGATTGTACAAGTGTTTAAGTGTTTCAAAGCATTTTCAAAGCCAAAGAGAGTGTAAAAGTATGTCTTCACCCAAAAATGAAATTTTTGTCATCATTTACTCTACTCTTGTAATAAAAAGTACAAATTTTATTTTTATGCTGAACACAAATGACAGTATTTTAATGAAAGTTAGCAACAGACGTTTGGGCTCTATATTGACCTCCACAGTAGAAAAGCTAACTAAATTTTGTAATACATTTTTCTTCCACAGTCCCTCAGTTACTCTCTGTTCTTGTATGTTTTTAGGCTGACCAGAGGGAGGAAGCAGTGAGAGAATTTGAAAAGACCACCATGGCATTTTTTTGTGATCCGTGAAAGTGATGCTCTTAGTTGTGCACTGGACATTTCCATTGTCATGGATGGTGTGGAAGTAGTAAATGAGTTGCCCTCTGTTGCATGTGCCTGTTCCATAATGTTTGGACTCATTTATGCACTGAACTTGAAATATCCTGAAGGACTCAAATATACATTTGAGGCCTTTCAAAAAATATTCATGGACATAGAGAGTAAGCAGATGAGCCGAAGGGTGCAGAACTTCTCTTTAAAGTTGCAGGAGTAAATTTGTTTCCTTTGACCCAGCTACAGTGTTCTGCTGATGGTAAATTTCTTTGAAGATGTTGGACTGTATAAAGCCTTTCATACAAAGTCAACTGTACTATTGTTTACTAAACTTGATTTGTTTTATCTTGGTTAAGTTGTGTTTTATCTAGGGTAAGTTAAATAGTTTTTAAGTTCTTACGTTGTTTACTCATCCTTAAGCTATTCAAGTATTTAACTTTAATTAAATTTGGTACAGAGACATTTTATGACAATTATGAGATAAGTTTTATTTTTGGGTAAATTATTCCATGAAGGTGAAAAGACATTTTATTTTTTCTTTCTACCATTGGCTAATTTGGTGTTTTATTAAAAGTGTTTAGTTTTACACCGCCCATTTTAAAGCAGTTTTTTGGGCCAAACTTGTTTTAACTTCAGAAGAATTCTAAATGTTTGATTGTTTTGTCAGTTCTAAGTGACTGTTCATGGAAAGATTACAGAATTCCTAAGGTTTTGATTGTGTAAGTCTGTTCCGATTGACTGTTCATGGAAAGATTGCATGTTTCTCTTCGAAACCATAACTGATTCTTTTGGTGATTTTACATTGTATCCAGTGTTTCTATGTATATGGATACTAAAAACTGTTACAGTATGTGTTTTTATAACAATACTATACATGTTGTAGAAATGTTTTATGACAAATTGTCAGGTTAATAACTTTTACATTGTTAGGCAGTGTGAATGTGTATGAGGATACTGTACACATTGTAAAAAATATAATATGACAAAATAAATTGTCAAAAGTTTGATGCTTGAAGTCATTCATCATAGACAGATGATAAAATTACACATTCTGAAAGTAAATACATTTCTTTATATTACATTAATTTTTTAAATTGTATTTGGTTGGTTATTTGGTTAGATGTAAAGTAAAAGAATTAAGTTAATACAAAGAGAAAACATTAAGACAAAGTATAATTTGAGATTTCATTAAAAACTTTAAACGTAAAACTTAACTTTATTTGATTCAAAAATACTTCTTGCTTTGGCTAAGTAATGCAGTTAATTATTTTCAAAGTAAAAATTTAAAGTTGATAAAAAGTAAAGTAATTAGATGTAACAAGTTGACACAAAATTTTAACTTTGATCCAATGAAACACTTTTTTTCAATAAACGTTACCGGTGCTCAAACGGCATCTTGAGCAAATGTGGCTCAGCTGTGTGTGAGCAGAAGCACTGCAGGTGTCTGGAAAGAAATATAATGGTGTACAAATGTATTCAGGGTTTGCATTTGTTCAGTACAGTGTTGTTCAGTGCAAGATTTTGATGCTATTTAAGCTAAAATAAAGTAAGGGAAAATATTTGCACTAAATGTTAAAAACTAATCCTGTATGTAACAATAAGAGAGACAGTGCTGTTTACATTTAGTATGGCAAATAAAATATTTATAGTATAGGTATAAAAATATTTTAGTAGGCCTAATGAAATTTGAAGTAAATGAGAAATAATGCAAAGGAAAGTAAATTTTCTTAAATTTTGCGCTTTCTTGCTCTTGAATGTTAAAATGGCCCTCAAATGTGGTGTCAATCACTGAAACGGCCCCCAGCCAATTTGAGTTTAAGACCCCTGGACTGAATGATCTTACCAGGGCTGTGGCCACACTCTCTCCTATTGCAGTCTTTGATTTTGAAATTAGCCAATGGTCAATAAAACGCAGCTCATATTTGTTGCTTTCGGAGACCTGAACTCCATGAAATCTGCATATAGCGCAAGAATTGAAGATCGGATTTATAGCCTATCTGTTTTGTGGAGACACAATTGTGGCCAAGTGTAAATGCAATCATTTTTATAAATCAGATATCTGATCAGAGAAAATGCATGAAGTGACCAGGTGTAAACAGGCCCTGAGAGAACTGGAATCGCGGACAAGAATGAGAGAGAGCGCTTCTGGTCTGTGTCATTCAGCACAATTCCGCCTATCCCGCCTTCACTAATCGATAACGAATTGTGATTGAAAGCAGCAGTTCGCAATGTGTGTGTTGTCATTATTAATTTTGAAGTATTTCCACACCTCTGAGGCTGACATTGTTCCTGCTGCTGCCATCAGTATCTCTGTGCACAGAAAATTCTGTCAGTTACATCACTTGAGGTATCGGTCTTTGGTATCGGGGATATTTTTATGAGTACGAGTGCAAGTACAAGCACATGAGCTTGGTATCGAGCCCGATTCTGTTATCGGTATCGGTGCATCTCAAGAAAATACACTCAATGGAAACGTCAATTTCGCAAAAACTCCCATATATAGCAAACAAGTTTTCACGCTCACATGAGGTGGTTTTTCAGGCAATTCGAAAAAGAAATATTTTGCAAAACTGCAATGGAAACAGTTTTTTTTTTTTTTTCGCATTTACAGGTCACTTGATGTACAGTCATATCATTCTTTATTGGTAGTGTAGTATGTTACAGAAGATGAGAGAGGGGTGCTTTTCTTTTCTTTTTTTTATGCATCTCTTTCCTCTTGCCTCAGCTTCACCCCATAGATGCAAAGAGAGGATGCAAGAAAAGAAAACAAGGATGGGGTAATCGAAGGAAATCTTATTTGTATATTGTAATATTGTTGATCTATTTAGCATCAGCTGCACTTGAGCCTCGAGTGATCTGGTAACACTTAAAGTTTGACATCTACTAATAGTATTAATCTATTAAAGGATTAGTTCACTTTTAAATAAACTTTTGCTGATAATTTACTCACCCCCATGTCATCCAAGATGTCCATGTCTTTCTTTCTTCAGTCGAAAAGAAATTAAGGTTTTTGATGAAAACATTCCAGGATTATTTTTCTTATCATTCATTTCAATGGGCACCAGACGGTTGAAGGTCCAAATGGCAGCTTCAGTGCAGCTTCAAAGAGCTTTACACGACACCAGACGATACCAGACGATGAATAAGGGTCTTATCTAGCGAAAAAAAAATTAAAAAGTTTAAGTTTTATAAGCACAAATGCTGGCCTTGCTCTTTTCTCCGATGCGTGTTCGTGACGTCACGTAATAGTTTCATTCGCTCAGGAGGATTGTGTATAGGAAATCTATGAAAAGTCACAAATTTCTGTCCTGACAAAAATTTTCTTTTAGGCTTTCTAATATTAAAACACCCAGGATACGCACACCTTTCAAGCGTGAGTTTAAAATATTCTAACTGACCGCCAGAGTGAGTTTTTTTAAGGCGACCCTTATTTTAGAACATTTGCCCTTATTGTTTCCATGGCGACGCGTGCGTGTCACGAGCGCTGAACGTAGCCACAATAACACTGTATGAGAGATGGATCACTATTATTTTGTTTTTCCTTTTTTATTTAAAATATTCGCAAACTTGCTTACATGTCTTCAACTATATGATATTCCGATTCTCAAATATGTGTGAGTGAGTGTGTTTTGTCGTTTAAAAACCTTTATAAATGATCTTTATCTTGATCTATAATGCGAGATGGGCGCCGCCATCTTAGTTTGCACTGCAGTTCACAGAGTTCTGTCAGTCTGATTTACAGCAGGTGAATACATCAGTTTCTCCTGAAATATATGCAAGTAAGTGGCTGGTGAACTGGAAGAATAAGAGAGTAAACTTTATAGTTACTTAGACCCATTATGTGTGTCTGATATGAATAAATGTCGGCAAATTATATTTGAATTCACTGTTTATTGATGCTTCCACTGACGTCTGACATCAGTGTGTATTTTATAAACTCCAAATGTATTGTTTAATGGTGCTTATGCGTATTTAAATGTCTGAAACCTTAAAAGAAACATTATGTGGCTGAAAACACTGCATAGCTGTGATGACAAGAGAGCGCGCGTCCGTCTCGCAGCCAGAGCGCGAAAGCACAGTTTGAATCTGGCAGTTATGTGACGTCGCTGAACATTCTAAATCCCATATGTGGAACCGTACGCCCAGGGGCACAGAAATAAACATCCCATATGTGGGAACGTACCGCTCAAAGGGTTAAACAATAAACTGACACAAAGACATTTGAATATGTGTATACGATCCTCCTTCCGCACATTTGTAATGTAAACACTGACTCGATACTTCCGCCTACGTCAACCGTGACCTTTTCAACGTAATTGCGTATTACGTGACGTCACGAATGCGCATCGGAGAAAAGAGCAAGGCCAGCATTTGTGCTTATAAAACTTAAACTTTTTTATTTTTTTTTTAAATGACCAATCGTTTCGCTAGATAAGACCCTTATTCATCGTCTGGTATCGTCTGGTGTCGTTTAAAGCCCTTTGAAGCTGCACTGAAACTGCCATTTGGACCTTCAACCGTTTGGTGCCCATTGAAATGAATGATATGGAGAATAATCCTGGAATGTTTACATCAAAAACCTTAATTTCTTTTCGACTGAAGAAAGAAAGACATGGACATCTTGGATGACATGGGGGTGAGTAAATTATCAGCAAAAGTTTATTTAAAAGTGAACTAATCCTTTAACAATTAATAATTAACATAATAGAAACTAATAGCTGTGTATTAGATGCATCTGTTCATCCTCGCTCATAGCTCCTGAGGAAGCTTTCTTACTCCTCGTTCCTCTCTTCCTTGTGTAACGAGGTTAAAATTGTTTTATTTCACAAGATTTTCCTGTTAATATACATTCAATACTGTTCTACAAATCTGTAATGGAAATGTGGCTAGTGTTGCCAACTTCTTTCAATGGAAAGTAGCTAAAACTAGATGCTAGATGACGTCATTCTGGCGAGTCCACTGATCTATTTAAAGATAAATATAGATCAGTGGGCGAGTCTCAGAATCTAGATAAGGTTTTTGCAAGAAGTTACTAGATTTGTTGCTAGACAATTTCTTTTGAAAAATGTCTCAAAAGGGTCAGGGAAGTCACTAAATCTAGCGACAAAATCGTTAAATTGTCAACACTGCTCTGCATATGTTGTGGGTTTAGGTTGCTTATAACGTTAATCTGGAAACGCAACGTGCACCATTTCACCAGATTTGTAACGAATAATTTATAAACCTATGCCAACATGGGAAAATAAATCAATATGTTTCTAAATATGCAAACTATTCATCACAATTTCAAAATAAAGGTTTCAAGGTGGGGTAAGCAATATTTCAAAATGCTGTTGGTTGATATTTGAAATCAACCCAAACAAACACACCCCTCTCTTGATTGGTCTGCCTCCAAAACTCACCCTCCGATTCTAACTACCCTGCACTGAGTCAGCCTCGACCTCAGCTCGTCAAATGCAATGACGCTAAACACCGTATTCTCTAGTGGTCATCAGTGTGCACAACTCTCACTATCTGTCCACTGTTACACATGCAATAAGAGAGTGGATGTCTGTTTATCACAGTTGACATGCAACAAAATGCTTCATGAAAAAATAAAGTGCAGATGATGAACGAATGACAAGGAAGCACTGAAAATTAACATACAGTACACAAGGGTAAATATATACAAGTGTTTGTTGTTAGTCGCCAACAGCACAGCAGCTCCAAACAATCAATGACACTCAAACCCAGTGTTACTCGCGTGTTCAGTGAATTCAAAGCAGCCTCCACTTCTGTTTTCAGACCTTCCCGCTTAGCTCTCTCCAGTGCTGGAACACTTTTCTAATATTAACGTAGGTCCTAAAGCGCTTGCCCAGTCATTTCCCTTCATTCCAGTGATATTCTTCTGAGCTTTTCTCTTTTGTATTGTCATCTCTCTTTCTGCAGTCTTTCTTTAAATTTCCCTCTTGCTCGTTCTCTCTCCTCGACCGCTATACGCCCCTTAATTCTGATTTGCTACACATTTGTTGTTGTGTTGGTCTGACTAACTTCCAAACAGTGTTTTTGAAAAATAACTTACCCCACTTTTAAACCCTCAATGTGAGTTTGAAAGTTTTGATGTCCACATGTTCTTGTTCAATAAATGCAGTGGCTGTAGCATTTGAATCGCAAAGAAGTGGCCAAGCATTACAGATTCAGGGAACATTTGAATTAAATGTTGTTTGGCCAACATTAAAGGTGCAGTATATATTATTTGAACCACGCTGTTGGACATTGTTGATATTTGAAATCAACACGTTTAATAGATTTCGAGTTCTCAATGACCATCATTTCAACTCCTTGAATTGTTGCACACTGCAGTAAGATCGATCGATTTTACAATATATTAAATGCTTGATGGCTTGTGTTGATAAATGGCATGCGATTAATTTTAAATGTACTGTATGATGGAGAAAATTATGTATTACTAAAAATAAAGCTGCATCTGATTATGCTATGTTAGCTACTTCACAAAATAGTGTTTTTCTCTGAGGCATGGTAAAGCCAAGAAAAAAAATCAAGAAAATTAGATTTAAACAATAAGACTAAACATGTTGAGCTATATAACAACAATTCGTTTTTTGTCTATAAATGTATCAAAACAGTTGTTCCCTTGTCTATTAAAACATGTAAATATTAAAGCGTCTTTGGTGTTTCCATGGTTTCTACAAAATAAAACCAGAAACCGAGGGTAACACGGGAATGATTGACAAGCAACTCCTCGCACGTCCCGGAGCTTTGGTTAAAATTGCAATTTCCTCACAATTTACAAATAGTTGGAAACATTTGGGATATTGTAAGTACTCAAATTAACAAAATATATAACACTGGTATATAACACTATAACAATATATAACACTTTTTGAACATTTTACTGCAAAAATATTACATATTGCACCTTTAAGTGCAGCTATTTAACTCATAAAACAACCATCACCTTCGAATTAGTTTTGAACATGAACAGATTAGAAATTAAACTGGGATTTGAACAAAGTTTTTAAGAACCACAACAAAACCTTCCTCTCACAATGCCTTCTTGGCCTCACCCCCATGCTCGCCCCCCAAGAGGGTTCTTCTTCTTCTATTGATTTTATTGGCGGATGGAAAACCAACTAAAGGAGCATTTACCGCCACCTACTGGACTGGAGTGTGGGCAGGAACTTGACAAAAAGGAAGGACTAAAAAAAGCAAAAACAAAACAAACAAAAAAAAACAACAACTAATTATTCACATCAAATTCGTTCACTTAACCCATTATTTTTTTTTTTAATTAATGCTCACAAAAAATACACAGAATAACATATAATGATAATGAGAAACAAACAAGACAGATAAAAGAGACGGCAGTTCTCGCGCAAATTTCACATGAATCTCTAATGAGAACACCATGAAAGCTTCACATTGCTCATTACAATATGCTTCGTCGAACACAAAGTTGACTCTCATGCATGCAGGCACTAGTGACAGTTGGTCAGAAGAGAAAAAATGAATAGCCTAAACCCTGAGAAACTTTCTGGGTGTAGGCCTACTGTATTTTCTTTTAATCGGATTCCTTCTGAAGATTCATCAGTTGAGAAACAAGTGGAGGAGGAAGCCAAGCAAGAGAAACAACAACAAAAAGGGACAAAATGCGTTACTTTCTGTCAGGACTTTAGAATTTGAAATGAAAAGTTGATTAAAAAACAAACAAAGAAACAAAATAAATAAATAGTTGAATAATAAGTGTTGCAAATCTGTTTTTAATTTACATATTACTTACCCTGTAACTACATAAAACAAAAGCATATTTTCCCATGTATTAAAAAGACTGCAATAGTTTTTTTCTACTTGCTTTTCCTGGTTGTTACTCTTTTATTCCCTAGACTTTACATATTTTATACTTTATAGGTATGCTTTATAGGTATGCTATAATTATTGAAAGTTACGCTGTAAATTTGTTGTAATTATGCAGTACTTTCCTGGCTGTAATCTAAAGAGTTACCAAAAAATGCATGTCATTGACCCACATATGGAAAATCTCAGAAATGATCCAGAATCATTTCTCAATTCACAATGCATCGTTGTATTTTCCCAGCTCTAGTCTCCGGGCCAGTTGGTGGTCCTTTTAAAAGCATTCCCTATATGTACTCAATGAAATACCAGTGAGATATTAGATAAATGTGTGTTCATTTTTGTCTTACAGCACTTTTAGCTTTAGACCAGAACTTGAAAATGGCAGAAATTATTGAAGGTCTGAATTTGGTGTTACTGGGAAAAATAGGAGCTGGGAAGAGTGCATCAGGAAACACAATCCTGGGACGACAAGTTTTTGAATCAAAAGAAAGTTTCACCTCTGTCACACAAGATCTGGCTGTTGAATCTGGGACTGTCTGTGGACAACAGGTCACTGTTTATGACACACCAGGATTATTTAACACAAAGCTTAGTGAAGAAGAGGTTCTGCAGATATATGCAAATGTTCTTCAGAGATGTGAATCTGGTCACTGTGTGTTTCTGCTGGTCATCAAAGCTGACAGATTCACTGAAAAAGAGAGAAAAACTGTGGAGAAGATCGAGAAGCTGCTGGGAGAAAACCGCTTGAAGAAAACCTGGATTCTCTTCACTGGAAGAGATGAACTAGAGGAAGAAAACATGTCAATAGATGAATTCATCAATGAGACTGAACCACTGAAGAACCTCATTCAGAAATATGATCAGAGATACCATGTGTTCAACAACAAGAAGAAAGGACCTAATGGACAAGTTCCAGAGCTGCTTTCAAAAATAGATGCAATAGGTGAGTGAGTCGTCACTATACAAAATATCATAAATAAATATTCTTCTATCACATTGGTGACTAAGTCTGCTCTCACAGACTATCAGAGAATCAAATGCCGCTGCACAGCAAGACAGAATTAGATAGAGATATATGTATTATAATGTTTTACTTATTACAGTTTGGTTTATTATACTTTTTTTCTCCTATATGACATGGTAAATTCTGTACACACATTTTTCCCCAAGGTTAGCATGACTAGAATAAAACATTTATTGGTATTGCATGTAATGTGTCTGGAAAAGCTTAAAATGTGTAATGTTTATAATGTTTATTTCACTCACTAGGACTGTAACCTGCTGAATCTCTGTCCAACCACAGTGAGTTAAGTGAATGTTAAAATGGTATTCAATTTGTTTTATATCTTTTTATACAGAAAAAGGAGCAAAACCAAAGCAGACACTAATGAAGAGACGACAAGAAAAACAAACTCATTTCTCTAAGATTTTCGTACCGGTGTCAAAATTCTTTGGCCCAATGATTAACACAGGTGAGAAGTTAGATAACGAGAAGTGTTTATTTATCCAGTCCTGGACCGCACATGTTTCTCATTGTGTTTACTGTGATCATGAAGATCACTGAGGAGGATCAGCAGATTCCTCAGATAATTGAGATGTTGTTTGGTCAGAAAGTGTTAAAATACTCCATTCTCTTCAGTCATGGAGATCTGCTGAAAGGTTTGATATTTGAACTCTTAATACACAGTTTTCTCTGACACAATGTAGTCAATATCATTCATAGTCAGCAGTTGCAGGGTTTACTAAAATTTGATTTATTTTAAAAATTTGTAGGGATGTTACGCATTCTACGGAGCCACTGAAAGGAGATGGGGGAAAAATATATTTTATAGAATGCTTTTGCATTCTCTCACAGTTATATAGTTATCACGATCACCCTGCACCTGCTACCCATTATACAATCACTCACTCACACACACATAAAAGACACTTGCACCCACACCTCGATGCAAAGTCGTTTGAAGTGTTTCTGAGCTTTTTCCCTGGATTCCGTATTCTTGTTTCAGCTTTTTGAGCGTTTCCCCCGGATTCTGTACTCTTTTGTTTGACCTTGGACTGTTACTCATTTCTGATTCTCTGCTGTTCCTGGATTGTGTATGTTTGCTGCCTGCCCTGATCTCTGCCTGCCTTGGGACCAGTGGTGTATAAAGTACTCGAAAACCATACTTGAGTAAAAGTATAGATATTACCAGAAAATGACTTTGGTAGAAGTTAAAGTCACTGTTTAGAATATTACTTGAGTAAAAGTTATAAAGTATGTGATATTTTTTGTACTTGAGTATGTATATATATATATATATATATATATATAAATTCTTTTTGTACTTAAGTATGGAAAAAGTAAAAGTACAAGTAAATGTCACGATCACTAGTGAGAGTGCCCTAATCAGCCACTAGAGGGCACTCCATCCTGGACTCCTGTTTTCACCCCATGAACTACATTACCCATAACACACTTCCCAGACTGATTATCCCACGTCATTGCACCCAGCTGTTTTGTGTTTGTTCATTAGTGTCTGTCTATTTATACCTGGTTTGTCTCTGCCTTTGTTATGGTGTTTTCATGTATGGTTCCCGGTTTCGTTGTGTATTCTCTTGTTTTTCTTGTTCTTGTTTTGTACGGACGGCTTTTCTGGATTTTGACCTTTTGCCTGTTTTTGGACTCACGATTGTTGGATTACCCTTATTAAACAACCCCTGCAATTGGAACTGTCTTTTGTCTCCGTGTTTCAACGTGACAGTAAATGTAAAATATAAAAGGAGCAAAATAAAATTTTATTAAAAAAATGTATTGTTCTAAACAGTTTGAGCGGCAAAATTGTGTTCAGTTTTAACTGTCTTACATTTTGTTTCTTTGAATTAAAAAAATGGCTAAATGTTTATTGCAATTTTTAAATATAAAAAATACTAATATATTAATTATTCATTGATCGTTGAGGTTAATACATAGTGCATTATAACTGAGACAACTTTAAAATGTTAAAATGTTGAAATTAACAATGAACAATACTTTTATTAACCTTATTTAATGTTACAAATGGACTCTTTGTCACAGACACGTCAGGCTCCACCATGCACCAATCCCAACGCACTCAATCACCAGAATACTAATCACCGCCACCTGCACATCATTATCACTCCCATCAACACCCGCATAAAGAGCACTCACACCCAGCACTCCATGTCCGGTCTCCTTTTGCTATACTTACATGTAAGCTTACCTCAAGGACTCCCCGCTCGCTACTTACCTGTCTCCTGTGCTTCCCGATCTCCCAGTGTGTTCCTCATCTCCATGTGAGTGCTCCTACGTCTCCTACGTTCTCCAGCTTCAACAATATCAAAGACTCTCCAACCTGCAATCACAAAAGGACAGTAACTATCACCATTCATCTCTACCATCCACGTATTCACTCCTGCACTGCTATATCTGCTCACTGGTTTCAATAAAGACTACTTACCTGTTTAACATCTGTGTCCGACCCCTCTGTACCATAACAGAAGACCGGACCATAACAGCTGAACCAGTATGAGCCAACAGGATCCCTTCCAAGCACTTGTGGATGCGCTACGCCGCACTCTCACCATCAATCCATCACCGCCATCCACAAACATCTCTCCTTCACCGGCACCAGCAGTCTCCACCGTCAACACGGTCCCATCTCCTTCTCCACCTGTTTACGCCAGTCCCATGGCCAAATCAGCGCCCTACTCAGGATCGGCAGAGGACTGCAGCGGTTTCCTGCTGCAGTGTGAACTGGTCCTGGAGATGCAGCCGCACCTATACCCGAACGACACAGCCAAAATAGCGTTCCTCATCTCTCAACTTAGCGGCAAAGCATTTAAAGTGGGCTGACTCCATCTGGTCACAACATGGCGCTATTACTCAATCGTATCCAGCCTTTATTTCCCACTTCCGGGAGGTTTTCGGGAAACCCATTACTGACGCGTCTGCTGGTGAGAAACTTTACAATCTCAAACAAGGTTCAATGTCCATTTATGATTATGCTTTGCAATTCAGAACGCTGGCTGCCGTAAGTGGATGGAATGAACAGGCTTTGATCACTACCTATTGCCAAGGATTGGAACCTTGGGTGCGGTTGCATCTCGCTGCATACGAGGATTCCATCGCCCTAGAGAAATTCATCCAGCTATCCATCTGCTGCGCCACTCGTACTGCAAAGGTGTCTTCAAGAACACCAGGGCCAGTCATTCCCCACCTCACTCCTCTGCCGGTCCGAACCCGTCAGCTCCCCAGAACCAGCCAACAAACCCATGGAGGTGGAGAATTCTCGTCTCACCCCTGCTGAGCGACAAAATCGGCTGACCCTGAACCTCTGCCTGTATTGTGGTACGCCGGGGCATGTCATCTCCGCATGCCCCACACGACCACCTCGTCCCATGGTGAGTGCCATTCTTCCTTCAACTCAGAAAATGAAACCACTCACCACCATTGTCAATCTTACTGCTGCTGATACTTCACTTACAGTGGTGGTGCTCCTCGACTCCGGGTCAGCCAGCAACTTCATCTCCGGCGCCCTCTGCCGGCAACTCAGCCTCAAGACCTCTCCGTCTCCAACCATCTACCAGATCAGTTCCATAACTGGAAAACCGCTCAGCCGTAAGCAAGTCCGTCAGGTGGTAGGACCCATTCAACTGCAAGTCGGGCTTCTACACATCGAAGACATTCATCTGCTGGTTCTGGAGGATTCCACCGCTGACGTGGTTCTAGGGCGCCCTTGGTTGGAGCAGCATAATCCCACCATCTCCTGGAGAACTGGCGAAATCCTGAAGTGGGGCGAATCCTGTTTCTCACAATATATCTCGGAACTTCTCATTCCACAAGCTCCCTCCAAAGAACTTCCAATCTGTGCAACTTCCATCGAGAGTCCAGTAGAGAAACGCTCCATCGACATCCCTAAGTGTTACGCCCCCTTCAGTGATGTCTTCTGCCCCCAGAGAGCCTCTAAGCTGCCTCCACACCGCCCATGGGACTGTGCCATCGATCTGCTTCCAGGTGAACCAGTGCCAAAGGATAAGATCTACCCTCTATCCATCCCGGAGGAGAAGGCCATGGAGGAGTACATCAAGGAGGCCCTCGATCAAGGTTATATTCGCCCATCAACGTCCCCTGCTGCATCAAGCTTCTTCTTTGTGGCAAAGAAGGACGGAGGCTTGAGGCCCTGCATCGATTACCGTTCACTTAACAAGATAACTGTGAAGTTCTGTTATCCCCTTCCTCTCGTCCCGGCAGCCCTGGAACATCTCCGTGGTGCCACTGTGTTCACGAAGCTGGACCTCCGCAGCACATATAACCTCATCCGGATACACGAGGGGGACGAGTGGAAGACCGCCTTCATTACACCCACCGGCCACTACGAGTACCTCGTCATGGCGTATGGCCTGGTCAACACCCCCTCCGTATTCCAGGATTTCATCCATGAGGTGCTCCGGGAGTTCCTCAACCGGTTTGTATTGGTGTACATCGAGCCAAACATCCTTTCCTGGTCCTAACTGATCATAAGAACCTAGAATATCTCCGTGCTGCCAAAAGACTAAACCCGAGACAAGCCAGAGACCATGTTTTTCTCCCGCTTTCACTATACCATCTCCTACCGCCCAGGTTCAAAGAACGTGAAAGCAGACGCCCTCTCCAGTCTTCATGCTCCAGAAGAAAGTTCCGAAGAACCTGAACCGATCATTCCAAGTTCCCTCATTGTGAGTCCCATCATGTGGTCGGAGGAGACCATCCCCTCCTCCAATGCCTCCACGAACCCTCCGCCGGGTTGCCCGCCAGGCTTGCTCTTCATCACCCGGTCACGACGCACTCCAACCATTCACTCAGCCCACACGTCACTTGGCACTGGTCACCCGGGGGTCAATGGAACCCTCTCGTTGCTTAAAGAACGCTTCTGGTGGCCAAACATGGCGGCAGATTTCAGAAGGTACGTGCAGGGCTGCAGGGAGTGCGCCATCTCAAAGAGCTCACGTCATCTACCATCCGGCAAGCTCCTTCCTCTGCCCGTTCCAAATCGACCCTGGTCACACCTAGGAGTTGATTTCATCACCGACCTTCCAGCATCTGATGGGCACACTTGCATCCTGGTTATCATCGATCGTTTCTCCAAGTCATGTCGTCTAATCCCTCTGAAAGGACTAACCACTGCCATGGAAATGGCTGAACTGTTATTCAACCATGTTTTCCGCTACTTCAGGATTCCTGAGGATATTGTGTCCGATAGAGGACCGCAGTTCATTTCTCGTGTCTGGAAAGCCTTCCACTCGCTCCTAGGTGTGGCCGTCAGTTTAACATCTGGATACCACCAACAGTCGAACGGGCAGACGGAAAGGAAGATCCAGGAGATCGGCCGCTTCCTCCGTACCTTCTGTCATGACCACCAGAACTCTTGGAACCAGTACTTGGGTTGGGCCGAGTACGCACAGAACTCCCTACGGCAACCTACTACTGGCCTCACTCCATTCCAGTGCGTACTCGGATACCAACCTCCACTGTTCCCCTGGAACGGGGAACCATCGAACGTACCAGCGGTGGACTACTGGTTCCGAGAGAGCGAGAGGGTCTGGGACTCAGCACACCATCAACTGCAACGAGCCCTGCGCAGACGCAGGTTGACAGCCGACCTTCGCTGCTCCGACACTCCAGTTTATCAGCCCGGACAGAAGGTTTGGCTGTCAACACGGGACATCAGACTGCGTCTGCCCTGCAGGAAGCTGAGTCCCAGGTTCATTGGCCCATTCCTCATCGTCAGATCAACCTGGTCTCCTACCAACTCCAACTTCCACCAGGTTACCGCATTCACCCCACTTTCCATGTTTCACTGCTTAAGCCTCACCACCCTTCTGTTTCCACTTCCACAGGGCCTGACGTGGCAGCCGCCGAACCCCCCCTTCCACTTATCCTGGAGGACGGCGCAGCATACGAAGTTCACGAGATCTTGGACTTCCGACACCGTGGTGGTCAACTAGAGTATCTCGTGGATTGGGAAGGCTACGGCCCTGAAGAACGCTCCTGGGTTTCAAGAAACGACATCCTCGACCCTAACCTGCTTCAGAACTTCCACAGCAACCACCCTGACAGACCTGCCCCGCGTGGAAGAGGACGATCACCACGATGCCGGGGTCCTCGGCCCTCAGGAGCGGGCCGTGGAGGGGGGGTACTGTCACAGACACGTCAGGCTCCACCATGCACCAATCCCAACGCACTCAATCACCAGAATACTAATCACCGCCACCTGCACATCATTATCACTCCCATCAACACCCGCATAAAGAGCACTCACACCCAGCACTCCATGTCTGGTCTCGTTTTGCTATACTTACTTGTATGCTTACCTCAAGGACTCCCCGCTCGCTACTTACCTGTCTCCTGTGTTTCCTGATCTCCCAGTGTGTTCCTCGTCTCCGTGTGAGTGCTCCTACGTCTCCTACGTTCTCCAGCTTCAACAATATCAAAGACTCTCCAACCTGTAATCACAAAAGGACAGTAACTATCACCATTCATCTCTACCATCCACGTATTCACTCCTGCACTGCTATATCTGCTCACTGGTTTCAATAAAGACTACTTACCTGTTTAACATCTGTGTCCGACCCCTCTGTACCATAACACTCTTATTGTAAAGTGTTAACATTTCATATAAATCCAAACAGTTATGCTTAAAAATTGCCATCTTTACACACAAAGGCATAGCATGGGTCTATATGTATACTTTCACACATAATTTGCCTGTTTTAGAAAACTTGATGATTATCTAATCAAAATATGTGTTACAATGCCGATTAAAAAAAGAACTGAAATCAAATACATTTCTGATTTATGTTTCTGTCGCTGCATGATGAGAATACAGTTTAAATATACAACTTCGCTGGATAATGAATGCATAACAGTGAACAAATAAACTAATGCAAATGAATGGTAACAATCTTGACATTAAACAGTTGGTGTTTTTGTCACATTGTTTTAACCTCTTGAGGTACTACTAATGTTATGTTAGCATCCTCTCAGACTCGACGGCAAACATACTGCTGTTCTCCACTAATGCAGCCTCTAGTCAACAAATTGATTACTTTATAATAATATGAAAACATGTACTGTAGTGTACACTATATAAGATACCATTTCATTGTCAGTTTTTGTTGTCGCGGAGGAACCTGATCCTGCACTTACTCATATGATAGCAGCCGCGCTAGTACACGCTCACAAAATGGTGGCCACAACTCAAGTCACAGCTAATCTTCATGAACCAAGTCAAGTCACAGTTAATCTTCGTGAGCCAATTCAAATTACAGTTGATCTTTGTGAGTAAAGTCACAGCTGATCTTCATGAACCAAGTCAAGTCACAGTTAATCTTCATGAGCCAATTCAAATTACAGTTGATCTTTGTGAGTAAAGTCACAGCTGATCTTCATGAGTCAAGTCAAATCAAGTCACAGTTGATATTTGTGAGTCAAGTCACATCTTGTTGTGGTTGTCGTACCACAACCCCCCTCTGTTCTGTCAGGGGAACTTGTCATCAAGCGTCAGATGTTTTCATCCAGCATGGAGGATCCACCGCTGCTGTCAGTATGAACAGCTGGTTATCCCGAACCAATTAATTGTAGCCCTCCTGTTTCTGAACTGATTCCCCTGTCTGCAGCACTCCCCATAATGGGGGCGCCTTCATTGCCAACAGAGGGCACTCCACCCTGGACTACACACATTGGAATCCATTTCCCTTTTACTCTCATACCTTGGACTGATCACCCTGCACTTGCTACCCATTATACAATCACTTACTCACACACACATAAAAGACACTTGCACCCACACCTTGATGCGAAGTCTTGTTTAGCCCGTCTGACATTTCTGAGTGTTTCCCCTGGATTGCGTTTTCTTGTGTTTGACATTGGACTGTTACTCGTTTCTGATTCTCTGCTGCCTGCCTTGACCCTTGCCTGTTCCTGGATTGTGTATGTTTGTTTGCTGCCTACTCTTTTCACTGCCTGTCACTGTCTCTACCACTGGCTCATCCTTGCTATTATTGTGTCTGTGAACTTGATTTCAATAAAAGCTGCAGATGGATCCTCACTCTGTTGACCCAATCCTTAAAATAGTTGGGTCATTAGATGATGATTTGATGCTCAAGACAAAATATTTGTGTACAATATTTTTTTTCAGGATTCTTTGAATAGAAAGTTTGAAAGAACAGCGTTTATTTGAAATAAAATCTTTTGTAACATTATAACAATTTCACAATATTACTGTTTTTACTGTATTTTTAATTAAATAAATGCAGCCTTGGTGAGCAGACGAAACTTCTTTTAAAAACATTAAAAATCTTAGTAATTCCAAACTTTTGACTGGTAGTGTATATGTGTATATATGTATATGTATATATATGTGTATGTATATGTGTATGCATGTGTATATGTGTATATATATAATATATATAGATAATATGTATATATGTTTTTTTTTTTGTTTTTTGTTTTTTGCAGGCATCAGAGACCCACTATCAACATGTGCAGTATTAAAATCGCATGCTCCCTTTTCACTTTTGCTTTCACTTTTGAATTCATGATCAAGCATACTACCACAGCAAGCCTAACAAAGTCCCTTCTGGGGTTCCGTTGAAGGCGTTATTCATTTTCATGACTTGATTATAGTTCAGGTCTGGTTATTTTACATTTGAATATTCAATTTCTATTCCTGAAAAGTGTTAGACTTGCCTGAAAAAAACATAAAGCACTACTTACATCATTTATATCTTTATTCTAGTGTATATCTGTGCTTTTGTTTATTATTTTACAGATGCATTTCCCTACAAAATCAACCCAATCATTCTAGAATTATTAATTCTTTCCAAATAGTTATTCAAATCTGTACTTCAATAGTTATCTGTTTGCCTATCACAATATATATGGCAGGAAAAACTAAATTGCAATGTCAGTTTTTATCGTGCAGGTGAACTGATCAAGGCTTACATCTTTTCTCTACTGTACAGATTTTATGGATGCTCCTGATGAATCAGACACTTCCAGAAGGATTGTTCTTCTGGGTAAAACTGGTGATGGGAAGAGTGCAGCTGGAAACACAATACTGGGAGAGGAAGAGTTTGACTCTGTGATGAGCGCGAGTTCTGTAACCAGTAAATGTTCAGAAGCTCATGCCACTGTTTCAGGCAGATCTGTGTCTGTAGTTGATACTCCTGGATTATTTCACACACAAATGAACACTGAAGAATTAAAGATAGAGATAGAGAAAATTGTTTATTTATCCAGTCCTGGACCTGATGCTTTTCTCATTGTAATTAATCTGATTATGAGATTCACTGAACATGAGCTGCAGATCGCAGAACAGATTAAAACACTGTTTGGACAGGAGGTGTTAAAATACTCCATCATTCTCTTCACTCATGGAGATCTGCTAGAAGAAAAGTCTGTAGAGGAACTCATTGAGGAGAACAGTGCATTAAGAGATCTAGTTGATCAGTGTGGAGGCAGATTTCACGTCTTCAACAATAAAGATCAGAATAACAGAGAGCAGGTGAATGATCTACTGCAGAAGATTGACACAATGATAGAGCAGAATGGAGGAGGACACTACAGTAATCAGATGTTTGAAGATGCTCAGAGATTCAGACAAGAGGAAGAAGAGCAGAGACAGAGAGAGAAGAAACAAAGGCAAGAGGAGATTGAGAGAGTGAGAAAGGAGACAGAGAGGAGAATTAGAGCAGAATTTGAAGGTCCACCAAGATTTTTACTAGAAAGACTAAAGTCATTGAGGCTGAGAGAGGAAAACCGGAAACAACAAGAGAAGGAACGACTGGAGGTGACTGAGAGAGTCTTTGACCACCTGGGTTTATCAATGAGACATATATTGCATAAGGAAATTATGGAAATGCAAATGCATATGAAAATGCAGAGAGTACTAGAAGATAAACAAAGACAAGAGGAAATTGAGAGAGTGATAAAGGAGACAGAGGAGAAAATCAGAGCAGAATTTGAAGGTCCACCAAGATTTTTACTAGAAAGATTTAAGTTAATGAGACTGAGAGAGGAAGAGGAGAAAAAACGAGAGGAGAAACAAACACATGAGGAGATTGAGAGGGCGAGAAAAGAGACAGAAGAGAAAATCAGAGCAGAGTTGGAAGGTCCACCAATATTTTCACTAGGAAGTTTTATTTCAGTGACACCGAGAGAGGAAGAGAAGAGAAAACGAGAGGAGAAACAAAGACAAGAGGAGATTGAGAGAGTGAGAAAAGAGAAAGAGGAGAAAATCAGAGCAGAGTTTGAAGCTCCAACAAGATTTTCACGAAGACATTTATTTTCAATGAGACTGAGAGAGGAAGAGGAGATGAGACAGAGAGAGGAAGAGAAGAGAAAACAAGAGGAGAAGCAAAGACAAGAGGAAATTGAGAGAGTGAGAAAGGAGAAAGAGGAGAAAATCAGAGCAGAGTTTGAGGGTCCACTAAGATTTTTCGTAGGAAGTTTTATTTCAATGAGATGGAGAGAGGAAGAGGAGATGAGACAGAGAGAGGAAGAGAAGAGAAAACGAGAGGAGAAACAAAGACAAGAGGAAACTGAGAGAGTGAGAAAGGATAAAGAGGAGAAAATCAGAGCAGAGTTTGAAGATTCACCAAGATTTTTACTAGAAAGATTTAAGTTAATGAGACTGAGAGAAGAAGAGGAGAGAAAACGAGAGGAGAAACAAAGACAAGAGGAGATTGAGAGAGTGAGAAAGGAGACAGAAGACAAAATCAGAGCAGAGTTTAAAGGTCCACCAAGTTTTTTACTAGAAAGACTCAAAGCAATGAGACTTAGAGAGGAAGACCAGATACGACGAGAGGTTGAACGTCAGGAGGTGTTTGGAAGAGTCTTTTTCCCCTGGCCTTCACCAATGAGACATAAGGCAACGTGGAGGAAACTACAAAAGGAGAAACAAATGCAAGAGGAGATTCAGAGATTGATAAAGGAGATAGAGGAGCAAATCAGAGCAGAAATTGAAGGCCCACCAAGATGATTATGAGACACACTTAAATAAATGAGTCAGTAAGATCAAGAGATACAAAGCTACAAGAGGAAATACAAATACAAGTGTCATGTATTTTGAATGATTTTACTATCCGTACCTGTGTGATGTCATCAACAGTTGTTTTTCAGTAAAAAGACCCGCTGTTGCAGTCATCTCGTGTCTGTGTCGTCTCATATATAAAAACATAACAATGAGGAGATTGAGAGAGTGAGAAAGGAGACAGAAGAAAGTTGCTGCAGCATTTGAAGGGCCATCAATATTTTTACTAGAAAGACAGAGAGAGACAGAAGAGAGAATCAGAGCAGAATATGAACTAGAAGCAATTTCGAAAAGTGACGAGAAAACAACGTCAGGAATGTGTGTGTAATTAATACTCCTGGATTCTCTGACATACTGATGAAACCTTGGGTCTCATTTATAAAGCTTGCATACGCACAGATTTGAAAGTATACTTGTTTTGACAGAACTTTAATAATGGGATACATTCAACAGTATGGCTACTCCTGTCACAGACACGTCAGGCTCCACCGTTCACCAATCACAGCGCACCCAGTCACCAGAGTACTAATCACCGACACCTGCACCTCATCAAGCACCTCATCAACACCAGTATATAGAGCACTCACACACATCACTCCATGTCCGGTCTCGTTTGCATTAACTTACCTGTATTCTTACCTTAAGGACTCCTTGTGATCAACTTATCTGTCTCCAGCGTTCTCCTCGTGTGATCCCTTGTCTCTGTGTGAGTGCTCCTTGTCTCCGTGTGAGTGCTCCTTGTCTCCAGCGATCTCCATCGGTATCCTCTCCAAGACCCATTCCATCTGCAACCACAAAGGACTCTGTTATCACCCAGCACTTCAAGAATCTCCACAACTTCACGTATCACTCACCTGCACTTCTGCACGAACTCATACTGGTTCTCAATAAAGCTCCAATATCTGTTAAAGACTTTCTCTGTCCCTTCTGTACTGTAACAACTCCATTATTTCACTCACTTATTTTACAACTTAATGAATTCCTTCAAATCCTTTCTTTAACTTAAAAGTGTAACCAGGAAACTAACAGAAGACTTTTTTTTTTTTACTTCACAGTAGCCCTTTTGTAGACTTTATCTTAAAGTAACTGCAAACTTCAATAAATCATGTCTTTTCTGATAAACATTTAACTTTTTAAACAGAAAATTATGATTTTCAATTGATTATTCAATTGAATTTTTCCCCTTTCCTCTGTGGTGTGTATGCATGTGTTTCATGTTCAAAGGTCTAGTCTCTCAGGAGCCTTAGACAGTCTCCCTGACCTAGTCATTGTCATTTAACCTGGTACAGGAGGCACCGGAACTTTCCTGAGGATTGAACAGTTGCGTTGCAGCCGTCTTCCATCCGGGGTCTCCATCTCATAGGAACGTGGTGTAGGTGCAGTACTAACAACTGTCCCTTTTGTGCTTGTAGGTTTGATCCATACATGCTGTCCCGGCTGGAAAGGTGGTAGGGTTTGAGTATGGTGTCTCCTGTTGAACGTTTGTTGCTGTTGCAGTTTCAACGCTGAATCCTTTTCTCTGAATCTGACAAGATCAGGCCACTGTGGTTGTAACTGTTCCGGTGACACTGGAACTGGTGTTCTGATTCTCCTTCCCATTAGTAGTTGTGCTGGGGAGCTCCCATGCACCAATGGAGTGGCCCTGTAGGCCAGCAGAGCTTTGTGGAAATCTCCCTCTTTCGCTAAAAGGGACTTCACAGTTCTGACGGCCCGTTCCGCCTCCCCATTGCTGCGGGGGTAACAGGGACTGCTTGTCACATGGGTAAAGTCATAGTCCTGTGCAAATTGTGCAAATTCATGACAGGAGAATTGAGGACCATTGTCCGTCACCAGCACTTCTGGACATCTGTATCTGGCAAACACAGCTTTAAATCTGGCAATTGTCTGTTTTGCTGATGTGCTGCCCTGCAGGGAGCAAACTTCAATATAGCGAGAGAAATAGTCTATTATGACTAAATAGTTCCCATTCTGCCAATGGAAAAGATCAGCCACGACTCTCTGCTCACTGGAGTTCAGTCGTGAGTAGAGGCTCAACTGGTATTTGAGCTTTGCATGCGCAAATCTCACATCTCTCAACAATTTGCTTTACTGCAGATGTGATACCTGGCTACCAGACTGATTCTCTGGCCCTAGCTAGACATTTGTTTATACCTTGATGTCCCTGGAGCAGTCTCTGCAGGATGTCAGGTCTCATGCACTCAGGGATTATAAGTCTCTTCTTTCATTAGCAGTCCTCTTCCTTCATGCAAGACTGACCTATCGGGCAGGTAGGGTAGCAGCTGCTCATGCACATCTCGTCTGTGTCCCGGCCAGCAATTTGCAATGTATTGGCTGAGATGTTTGCAGATGTTATCTGAAGTTTGTGCACTCTTAATCTGTTCCATCTTTGTCTGTGTGGCTGGCAAACTTTCTACTACACTGTCCAGATAAGCTTTGCATTCTCTTTCCTGTGGCTGTGGCTGGAAGAGGGGCTCTGGACAGGGCATCAGCTGTTATCAGATTTTTACCTGGGACATGGATGATGTCGAAATTAAATCTGAGCAGCCTGAGTCTGAATCTGATAATCCTTGGCGGGAGGTCATCCAATGCTCTGGACTTCAGGAGTGTTATGAGTGGCTCTTGGTCAGTTCTTATGGTAAAATCCAGTTCACTCAAGTATCCTCGCAAGCGCTCACATGCCCAGGTCACAGCTAAAGCCTCCTTTTCTATTTGGGCATATCTTGATTCGGTTTTAGTCAGACTTCTAGAAATGAAAACAACAGGTCTCCACTCACCGTCTGTCTGTTTTTGTGTCAAGACACCTCCTAGTCCATATGAAGAGACATCAGCTGATACCATGGTTTCGTGATTTGGGCTGTACTGGGCTAACACCGTCTCTGACCCCAATTCTTTTTTTCTCCAGAAACGCTTTCTGTTGAGGTGCTCCCCATGTCCAGCTGTTCACCATCTTTAACAGGCCACGAATGGGCTTTGTCAGATCAGGCAGCCATGGTGAAAATTTGCCTACAAAGTTCACCATGCCCATAAAACGGCGAACATCTGTCACATCCTTGGGCTCAGGCATGTCAAGGATTGCCTTTACTTTACCCAGGTCTGCTCTGATGCCTTGATAATTTATGACATGACCCAGGAAGCGGATTTCTGTCAGGGCAAACTGGCATTTCTCGTTCAGTGTGAGCCCAGCCTCTCTGAATTTCTGTAGCACCCTGTGCAGCCTGTCATCGTGCTCTGCCCGGTCTCTTCCTATAACAAGGACATTGTCAGCATGACACAGGATTCCGTCAACACCATCAATCAGCTGAGAAATCCTCTTTTGGAAATGTTTGGGTGCCAATGATATTCCAAAAGGTAGCCTTTTGAAGTAATAGTGCCCCTCTGGAGTAATGCATTGAGTCTTTGTGGAGTGGTAACTGCCAGAAGCCTGATGTCGCATCAAGCTTTGTAAAGACTCTCGCTCCTTCCAGCTTGGCCAGTGTCTCATCCACTGCCTGTAGGATATGTCTCTCTCTGATGACACTCTCCTTCAGTTGTGTTAAGTCCACACAAATGTGAATTTTCCCTGACGATTTCACTATAGGGACCATGCCCGTGCACCATTCAGTCGGTTCTTCAACACGGGCTATGACTCCCATCTTCTCCATGCAGTCTAGTTCCTCTTTGACTTTGGCCCAGAGAGGAATGGCTACACGTCGTGGTGCAGAGAGGGCATAGGGTGTTGCGTTGTCTCTCATCTTAATTTTGTACTCCCCTTAAGGTTACCCAGCCCTTTAAATACATATGGGTAAGTTGAGTGGAAATGAGTCTCTGCATCATCAATGCTATTGAGCTGAGGGATCATCTGTAGTCTGTGGATAGCAGGAAGACCCAATAAGGGTGTGGTCAGGTCTTTCACAATGAACACCACCTCCTCAATCTTTCTGTCCCCTCTCTGAATAACCGCATGCACTTGCCCTTTAACATCCAGAGGTTGATCGGTGGGACCCAGTAGCGGTCTGCGCGGCGCTGAGTGTCTGCCATATCTATCCAGTGTGAATTCTGATTCTAGGATAGCAGTCACAGATGCACCTGTGTCCACTTTAAAGGTGCCCTAGAATCAAAATTTGAATTTACCTTGGCATAGTTGAATAACAAGAGTTCAGTACATGGAAAAGACATACATTGAGTCTCAAACTCCATTGCTTCCTCTTTCTTATGTAAATCTCATTTGTTTAAAAGACTTCCGGAAAACACGCGGATCTCAACATAACACCGACTGTTACGTAACAGTCGGGATCATTAATATGTATGACCCCAATATTTGCATAATGCCAGCCCATTCGACGCATTAGACAATGGCAGCCTGTATTAACGTCTGGATCTGTGCACAGCTGAAGCATCAGACTAGGTAAGCAAGCAAGAACAACAGTGAAAAATGGCAGATGGAGCAATAATAACTGACATGATCCATGATAGCATGATATTTTTAGTAATATTTGTAAATTGTTTCGTTAGCATGTTGCTAATGTACTGTTAAATGTGGTTAAAGTTACCAACGTTTCTTACTGTATTCATGGAGACAAGAGCCGTCGCTATTTTCATTTTTAAACACTTGCAGTCTGTATAATTCATAACACAACTTCATTCTTTATAAATCTCTCCAACAGTGTGTAATGTTAGCTTTAGCCATAGAGCACAGCCTCAAACTCACAGAGAATCAAACATAACCATCTAAATAAATACTTTACTCACATAATTCGAAGCATGCATACAGCATGCATGACGAACATCTTATAAAGATCCATTTGAGGGTTATATTAGCTGTGTGAACTTTGTAAATGCGCTGTAATATAGTAGAGAGCTCGTGTGGCAGAGGGAGCGTGAGATTTAAAGGGCCAGCAGCCTCAGAATCGGTGCATAGATAATGATGCCCCAAAACAGGCAGTTAAAGGCAGGGTAGGCAAAAAAATGTATAAAAAACTTTTTTTCAAAATTTGTTTAAACTTTATTTATATATCAATACATAATTAAAATGTAAGTACTCTGAAAAAGAAAGTATAAAAATCGAGTGTCTGTAGACCTCTCACGACTGTTTTAAAGACAGCTCATTATTTCCATTCACTCCACTCCCTCCCTTCTGGGCTCCTTCCAAAGCCACGCCCCCAAAACGCATGAACGTGCGACTCCGACCACTGAGCTGGAAGACGCATTATTTACCTGAGACGAGCGGAGAGGAAGGAGCACAGTGCATGTAGTGACATCATGTCAGAATCACATGTAATAAAAATAACTTTATAATTATGAAGATAAACAAACAAGATGTATTTTAGTACTCACTATCAAGCTAGCATAATGATATTGGTAAAGTTTAAAATATATATTTTTTGATTTGCTAACGAGCTAGTTATCTATAAGGCAAAGCTAAAAACAGGTTGCATGATACACGTTTTTCCATTACCATCATTTACACTGTGATGAAGATGAATTTCGTGTAAGATTCATAACATATACGTTGTTCTACAGATCAACAGAGTAACATACACTCAAATATCAACTCACAACTGCATTGCAGACACAAAATAATAACACACACATACAACAAAGTGTGTACGACACACACAGATACGAGATAAAGACATCAGTAAACATAGGTAGAGAATATAAAAACAAAACAAAGGCGAAAAAAACGTGCAGGTAAACTTACAGGTGAACATGGTAAAATAGTTAGACAGAGGGTAAAATTATGCACAATTCAACACTATAGCTATCATTATTTATCGTCTCTACTACGGCTCGCTAAGTAATGTTATGTTAGCTATATTACGCAGCTACGTGTGCTAATGACACATGCTTCATGAAAAAATAAACAAAAAAAATATGTATGATCAAAATACAAAAAGAAAGATTTACCTGTCCAGCAGAAATAAAGCCATCAAGGAGTCACTTTTCAGCCCCTTGAGTTCCCTCAGTTCTCGCCATCGCTGGAGAGCCACGCCGATATTAACTCGCGTTTTATTTCTTTGTTTATCCAAAGACTTTTTGTTCATTGCCTTTTCTTGTACTGTTACTGTCTTCCTTTTTTGCCTGGTTTGCCTTCACTAACTGCATAGGCCGGTACTGTGAATTTAGCTTGCTGTTTCTCCTAGGATCCATGCCTCTTGGATTCCCCAAATCAAACGTGCGCGCGCAAGTGGGCAGGTCATGTGTGGCAAAAGGGTGGTTGCCATGGTTGCGAGAGAGTGACAGCCGCCTAAGCCAATCCTATGTTTCGTCCCGGATGGAAATAATGAGCTGTGTTTAATACAGATTAAACGGTCTAGAGTCACTCGATTTTTATACTCTTTTTATCAGAGTTCTTACATTTTAATTATGCATGTATATATATAGAAAGTTTAAACAAATTTGGAACAAAATTTCTTACCTACCCTGCCTTTAAAAAAATTAATAAAAAAAAATCTATGGGGTATTTTGAGCTGAAACTTCACAGACACATTCAGGAGACACTTTAGACTTATATTACATCTTGTGAAAAAACAATCTAGGGCACCTTTAAAACACAATGGGCTGCTATTTATGGTAAGTATTTCAGTCCATGTGGATGACTGTGGATAGTCAACAGCCCCAAGATAAGCCGCCTCATCCTCTTCAATTGAATCCAGCTTTTGAACTGATCTGCACACGACCGCATTGTGACCCTTCTTTTGACATTTTCTACACTCAACATCTTTCAGTCCATGAATGTCCCCATGAATGTTTTGGGGATTTACCACACTTCCTGCACTGTTTTGACTTGGTTGAGGTAGACTGAGGCTGATAATGACTTCTGCGTTGAAAAGATTTTTTTCTTTGAGCCTGTCTCTTACTGTTATGAGACAGTGCATCTATTTGTCCTGGTGAATCAACTGACCGCAGAACAGCTTGCTGCTTTTTTACTTCCTTGTGCTGCCTCACTTGAAGTATAGCTGTAGCTAAATCCAAGTTTGGGTGGAGCTGCAGTTTCTCAGACAATTTAGCATCACGTATGACGACCACAATCCTATCTCGGATCATTTCCTCACATAAGGCACCATATTTGCAATGTTTGGCTAGCTTGTGCACTGTGGTGATAAAGTTTTCTGCAGATTCGCCAACATCTTGACATCTTTTATTAAACTTGGCTCATTCATAAATTGCATTATGCACACCTACAAAATGTCCATCAAAGGCCTTTTTACCTCATCAAAGTATTTTTCTTTCTCTTCTGTCAACTGCAGTGAGCTCAGAATATCGTCAGCCTTCTCACCCATTGTATAGATGAGAGAATTCACGTGGTATGCGCCATCTTTTTCTTTTAATCCAGACACAATTCTGAACCGTTCAAACCTTTTAATCCATGTGGGCCACGAGCTTGGCTCGAAATTGAATGGTCCCGGTGGTGTGATAATAAATATGTGGCCCATACTGTATGCTTTTAGCTTGCCGCTACCCTGTTGTAAGCTCTCGCTGACTCACTCTCTCTTGCTTCACAGGTCCCCCATTATCACTCTACATGCCATTAAACTGCTCCAACTTTTTATTTGTACCACTAGACTCTGTCTGTCGTGAGTTAACCGTTTCTTACACCATGTATTGTTCCTCTATACTCCGTATTCAAGGACACAACTCACTGGATGAAATCAGACAACACTTTAATTCTTCTTCTCAGTTGTTGCTTAACAACCTTAATCTCTAGCCCCACCAAGTGGCCATAACCTGCCCCTACAATTGGTGATATTTTATTTGTAAATTACATTAATTAGGTGTTGTTTACAAAACTGAGAACTGAATACATTAAGCTGCGTGCAAGTTTAAGATGATTTGAGATTTTTAGATCTGAAAGAGAAGCATACACTTGTTTTCTGTGTGTACATTCATTCTATGAATAACACAAACACACATCTGAGAAATGATCGTAAGATCAAATTTAGGACAGTTTCTGTGAAACATTTTATAAATGAAGCCCCAGATGATGATGATGATGATAGCAAGAAGTGTTTATTTATTTGGTCCTGGACCTCATGCTTTTCTCAGTATGAAATTAGGAATAATTATTGGAGGCAGAAATAAGCAGTGGAGTTGAACTCATTTCTTTCAGGGTTCTGCATCATATATTGTTTAGTAAAACTAATGAAGCAGGAGGAAATAAGAGGAAAATGACATAGAGTGATGAAGACATGAGAGAAGAAGAGTATAATCAGTGAAGAATAAAAGAGGATTCAATGAATAAACGATGAGCTAAATGCACTGCTATTTGCTTCGCCAAGCTGCCAGTTGATAAAGTCAGCCTGAGAAACTCATTATCATCTTCATCATCACCTTCCTCACTGCTGTGATCCAGCTGGAGAACTCAGGAACAGTACAGTATAAAACACCTGAACAACTGTAAACATTTCCACATCCAGCCGACGAGATGCTCTGGATCAAAGACCAGGTGGACCATATTAAATATAATTGTAGATTAGTGTTTATTTTAAATTGAGATTTCAACATTTTGTCCCCTTGGAATTATAAGGTTCTATCTGACATATTTGTCAAAATTGAGTAATTCACATATTCATATTCTGTGACAACTTATTTACATTATGTTATGTTTCTTTTTTAAGTTGTGTACATTTTGGTACTTTTTTAGAAAACAAAAAGGTTCTATATACAAAGTTGCACTCTAATTTGACTCTATAAGGTTCTATCAAAAAAAAAAAAAAAAGAGTTGTCCTTCATCTACCTGTATGCCAATGCTCAGCAGCTGACTATGCTGTAGAATTTAGAATGCTAGCTGCTCAAAGTGGACGGAATGGTGTTGCAGTAAAGACTGTGTTTAGAGAGGGACTCAATCACAACCTGCAGGCAGAACTTGCATGTAAAGGTGTTGACTCTAACCTCACTGAGTTCATCTCTTTGGCAATAAGAGTTGATAACTTGCTACGAAACTCTCCAAGCTCAAGAAGTAGCTCCAGGTGACCAGTGTCTACCCAAGGACAAGTCCTGACATGCCCTGACACGCCAGAACCCATGCAGATTGCTTACATATATGGATTTCTACTGAGGAAAGGGAACATCGCAAAAGGGATGGACTATGTTACTATTCTGGAGGGAAGGACCACCAAAACTCTGCTTGCCCTAACAAAGGGAGAAGAATTCCATACTCCAAGACCAGTGTGAGTAATGAAAGCCTTACACCTCCCTGATCACACAGTTTTTCACTGCTCATTGAGCATTCTTCTAATAGTGACTCCAATTATGTTTCAACACTAGTCAACTCAGGGGCTGCACTCAACCTGATACATCAAGATCTTGTACAAGAACTCCAGATAGCCCTGCAATCAAAGTCACTGTTGTAAATAATGCACCCATCGGCACAGGCATCACTCACCAGACTGGACTGTTTCACATCGAGACAATCTCCTTGTATGTCATCAACTCCCCCAAACACACTCTCATCTTGGGCCATCCATGGCTGGCTGTCCATGATCCCCTCATCCGCCATGTCTTACCACCAGTATTGGAAGTCCAGAAAACCATACATCCACCACTATACCCAAGGAATATTCAGAGTTTTCTGAGGTCTTCAGTAAAGTCAAGGCAACTCAGCTTACTACCTCATCGTCCTTGGGATTGTGCGATAGAGTTTCTACCCAACATGACACCACCTAAGAGCATAGCTTAAAATATTGAAAAAGCCCTCTCATATGGATTCATTCGCCCTCCCACTTCCCTCGCAACAGCTGGTTTCTTCTTTGTTGAGAAGAAAGGTGGAGGTCTGTGCCCACGTATCGATTACAGGGGTCTTAAAACTGTCACTGTCAAATACAGATATCCACTCCCTTTAGTCAGTCCCCTCTGCTCTTGAAAAGCTTCGTGAGGCCTGCATCTATACCAAGCTGGACCTAAGAAGTGCATACAACCTCATTTGCATTCAAGAGGGTGACGGGTGGCCATATGGCCTGGCTAACTCACCAGCAGTATTCCAATCCTTTATCAACGAAATCTTCAGAGACCTCCTAAACAAGTGTGTCATAGCCTACATATACTCATCAACTCCAACAACTGGACCCAGCATATCAGGGACGTCAAGATGGTCCTGTCTGGTCTACAAGAGCAGCAGCTATACGTAAAAGCACAAAAATGTGAATTCCACACATCTTGCATTGCACTTGGTGATGTAAGGCTTGGATGCGGCTGCTCGGCCATGGAAGTCATCTTGAGTGAACAGTGCTTCAATTGCTTCCGCTTTGTTATGATACCACTAACAGTTGACCGTGGAAGATTTAGTAGTGAGGAAATTTCACGAATGGACTTATTGCACATGGCAACCTATCACAGTACCACGCTTGAATTCACTGAGCTCCTTAGAGCGACCCATTCTTACACAAATGTTTGTAGAAGCAGTCTGCATGCCTAAGTGCTTGATTTTATACACCTGTGGCCATGGAAGTGATTGGAACACCTGAATTCGATGATTTGGAGGGGTGTCCCAATACTTTTGGCAATAAAGTGTATATATATAAAAATTCCCTGAGGCATAAATCAGCCTAAAACACTTATAGTCTGAGCCCATCTTTACTTGATTATTTTATTAATGAATGTTCTTTTTTCCAGTAGAAATGAAATACATAGAAGCTTAGAGAAGAAAATAGACACATACAGGTTAAGTCAGAACAAGATGCAAGTTCTTTATCATTAGGCTCAATTTATTAGAAAACACTCCATACATAACCAAAATTACCCAAAATACAAACTTAGACCATAAAAAAATAAAAAGAATACACAAAACTCAAACCTGTGACTGGCATTAAAGGGGCATTAAAGGTTCATTGTGATTTCAATTTTTTAACCTTAGTGTGTAATGTTGCTGCTTGAGAATAAACAGTATTTGCAAAGTTACAGCGCTGAAAGTTAAATGCAAATGGAGATATTATCTTTTAAAGTTATGGCAGTTTATTGCCTACAAAAATGACCAGACTACAGCAAGCTTCTTCCCGGGTTGGTGACATCATAAACCCTGCAAAACACGCCCCCGGGAACATGCAACAAAGTTAGCGAGGCCATGTGGTGCAGCATAATGGAAGCGGAAAGCGACGCGTCAAAAGATAACAGAACCCATTATAATCTGTGATATTTTCTACACTAGATGCGGTGCTGAAGACAGCTTCCAGAATCTACATGAGTTCAATGCTGGATTTGCACAAAGGCTTTTACTGAAAGAAGCAGTTCCCACTTTAAAACCAGAAGCTGCTGTTTATTGGCTTCAAACTGTAAGTACGTTTTATTGTTTGTACATGTGTTTTAAATGTATAGTTCTGTTGCTATTTTTTGGTTGCATCAAGGATGTAAAAAAAGACCAATTTGTTTTTGCTTCGCTAGACGGTTCTGCTTGACCCTCTTCATCTGGGTCTCATACGGGCTTAATTTGATACAGCAATATAGATGGTATTATTTACATTTTCACTGAAGCCCATGTAACAACTAATGATAAGGAGCATGGCATTTCCAGATGCTTCAGCAAATCACAATACACTGGGCCTGCTACACAATCTGAGCACACTGCGTATTTTGGAGTGAGTGGCTTCATAGAAGCAGGAAGTCAAACGAGCCAGGTAAAATAAGAATGTAAAATATATGAAAGACGTATTTTTAGAAATAAAGCATTAAGACATGTTAAACTGTGCCCCAAAAATGCAGTCAGGCTTGGAAAAAAAAACACTGAACCACCCCTTTAATTAGAGATCCAGTTAGAGAAACTTTCCCCAGCAACTAGGGACTTTGGGGTGGTACTCAATGTGTTTGACCGCAGGAACCAGGTTCTAAATTACGTTCTGGGTAAAAAATCCCCTCTCAGAAAGTCCCTGCTGATTGGTTGAGTTCACTCAGCACGCAGCACCATTTTTAAAAGTTGTTTGCTATTCGAATCAACAATGGAGTTTAAAAAATCTGACAGATGGGCTGACATCCAGTTTCATGCTTTCTTAAACTTGCATGAAATCCAGCAGCGCTGAGAACTGTACACTTAAAACAACTTTTCTGTCCAACACTGAACTCATGAGACATCACTGTCTGAATCGGTGTGTAACAAATCATTTACTCAGAACACCTATGAAATGTGTGCTTACCCTACTTAGAAAGAGTGGTTAGTAATACAAGCCCGATTCCAAAAAAGTTGGGACACTGTACAAATTGTGAATAAAAACAGAATGCAATGATGTGGAAGTTTCAAATTTCAATATTGTATTCAGAATACAACATAGATGACATATCAAATGTTTAAACTGAGAAAATGTATCATTTTAAGGGAAAAATAAGTTGATTTTAAATTTCATGGCATCAACACATCTCAAAAATGTTGGGACAAGGCCATGTTTATCATTTTGTGTGGCATCCCCTCTTCTTTTTATAACAGTCTGCAAACGTCTGGGGACTGAGGAGACAAGTTGCTCAAGTTTAGGAATAGGAATGTTGTCCCATTCTTGTCTAATACAGGCTTCTAGTTGCTCAACTAGGTCTTCTTTGTCACATCTTCCTCTTTATGGTGCGCCAAATGTTTTCTATGGGTGAAAGATCTGGACTGCAGGCTGGCCATTTCAGTACCCGGATCCTTCTTCTACGCAGCCATGATGTTGTAATTGATGCAGTATGTGGTCTGGCATTGTCATGTTGGAAAATGCAAGGTCTTTCCTGGAATCTATTTGGTCCGGATGACATGGCATCCCAGTTTTCCAAAAATAACTTCAAATTTTGATTCGTCTGACCACAGAACAGTTTTCCACTTTGCCAGTCCATTTTAAATGAGCCTTGGCCCAGAGAAAACGTCTGTGTTTCTGGATCATGTTTAGATATGGCTTCTTTTTAGACCTATAGAGTTTTAGCCGGCAACGGCGAATGGCACGGTGGATTGTGTTCACCGACAATGTTTTCTGGAAGTATTCCTGAGCCCATGTTGTGATTTCCATTACAGTAGCATTCCTGTATGTGATGCAGTGCCGTCTAAGGGCCCGAAGATCACGGGCATCCAGTATGGTTTTCCGGCCTTGACCCTTACGCACAGAGATTGTTCCAGATTCTCTGAATCTTTGGATGATATTATGCACTGTAGATGATGATAACTTCAAACTCTTTGCAATTTTTCTCTGAGAAACTCCTTTCTGATATTGCTCCACTATTTTTCGCCGCAGCATTGGGGGAATTGGTGATCCTCTGCCCATCTTGACTTCTGAGAGACACTGCCACTCTGAGAGGCTCTTTTTATACCCAATCATGTTGCCAATTGACCTAATAAGTTGCAAATTGGTCCTCCAGCGGTTCCTTATAAGTACATTTAACTTTTTTGGCCTCTTATTGCTACCTATCCCAACTTTTTTGGAATGTGTAGCTCTCATGAAATCCAAAATGAGCCAATATTTGGCATGACATTTCAAAATGTCTCACTTTCAACATTTGATATGTTATCTATATTCTACAGTGAATAAAATATAAGTTTATGAGATTTGCAAATTATTGCATTCCTTTTTTATTCACAATTTGTACAGTGTCCTAACTTTTTTGGAATCGGGTTTGTAATAATAATAATAATAATAATAATAATCCTTTCTACCATCATCTTTTTACTGTCTATACTTTTTGTAACCTCTTATTTTCCCAAATAGATAAACTATATCCATGAAACCAAGAATGTTTTCACAGAATAACTTGTTCTCCACCTCATGTTGAAGAAATGTTAAATGACTTAAAGAAGAACAAGATTACGAAGGCTAGCAAAAATATATATATAGAAAAATTGAGCATAGGCTTTTAGGGTTAAAATAATGCCTTTAATTTTCAAAACATGTTTAATTGTTCACTTCAACACTAACGTAACAGCCAATACACACAAAGACACACACACACTCATAATTCATGAAATAAACAACCTTAGAATTCTTATGCACTGTTGCCACTAATAACAACTTTTTGTTAAATCAATAGCCTATAACAAATAGCCTACATCTACTAATGGAAACTTTCAAATGCGTTTAAAGGCGGCAGAAACGCATGTATCAGGCTTCTTGAAATGCGACGTACATATTTCAGATGTACCAATCACACGTCATTTTTTATGTAAATTTCTCACGTACGCCGCAGTCACGTCGCCGCGGATCGATTGGATCTTGTTTTTCTGTTTCATGACACTTTGGTCTTATGTATAGGCCTATGTCACTGTTGATTCATTGTGTCACTGGTGTTACTGTTTTTTGTCTGTCACATTAAATAAAATGTGTCATATGTGACATGGCAATTTTACATCCATTGAATTGAGCAGATGAGCAGATCTGCTACACTCAATAATTA
Source organism: Megalobrama amblycephala (assembly GCF_018812025.1). NCBI lineage: Eukaryota > Metazoa > Chordata > Actinopteri > Cypriniformes > Xenocyprididae > Megalobrama > Megalobrama amblycephala. The sequence goes on from NC_063050.1 coordinate 23,208,201, forward strand.
AGATTTAAAGGATTGCCTCATTATAACTTTTAAGCTGTCATTTATGTGTATTCATAAAGTTGAAGGGTAATCTAATAACGTGGTCTAAGTTTAAATGTTAGAAAAAGAAATACATTTTAAGACATCTTGCCATACCAAAAGTGGACGTTTTTGTAGAATGACCCAGTTCTGAAAGTGATCCCAACGATATCATATCTCTGTATCATTATCATTATAGCTGTGATGTGGACAGTGCTATTCTTTTATATTTAGAATGATTGTTTGAACTATATCTTTATCATTATTGGTGTGAACAATATTGATACATAATTGTCCCCCCAAAAAATTAAAAATAAAATAAATGACAGTTTTTTCAAACTTTTTAAACATAAAGGTAAATATCCAAGTAACATGACAAAAAGACGGTTCTTGTTTTCAACCATCTCTTTGAGTAAATTTCCACTGCGCTGTTTCCTCCTCTGGTGGGTGGAGTCGATATCTGAAGACTTTATATATCTGTGATGATGCTTCAAAAAGTGAAACTTCACTGAATACAGTTCAGGTGTCTGAAGATCAGCCATACAGTGAGTATTTTATTACAAGAAAAAAAAAACCCTCATTTGTGATAATTATGTCTTCTAACTGCAGAATTAACATGCTTGTTGACATCAATATCTAACCTAATAAGTGTGTTATAATTAACAGAGTGTGATACATGTTAATGCTGCATTTTGACATAATGCAGTGAATAGAATAGAATGCAGAGATAATTTCATGTCATTATGAAATTGAAAGAGTCTAACGGGCTTGAAGGCTGACAAATATTTTCTTAGCTCCTGGAACAAAGATGAACCCAGAGAATTAAATGACTGCAATTAAGAGTGACTGCAGTTTTCTGTAGAAATCTGTTTTATTTATTTAAATCCGTGCAGTGAGTGCTATAAAGCGATTTATACTAAATAGGCAAAGCGGACTTAATTTTCACCAAAGTACAAAAAGGGGCACAAACAAACGCGGGGTTAAACACACATGGTTTAAATAATTCCACACACGCTAGCATGAAGAAACTTAGCATATTTACTAGTTGCCATATCGACATAGAGAAAAAAATGAGCCAAAATTCAGAAATATTTGGAAGATAGCCTATCACTGAACATTTAAACAATAGCAAAAGTAAATTTCTTACTTAAGCTAATTTTTCATCTAGATTTTTTTTTGTGTTTATTTAAAATTAGACAAATCTGATATTATTTTAACCTCCAATCTGTTGTTTAGCAGTTTGGGTAGTTCTTTAATGCTTCACTAGCTATCAGAAGACACTAACCAGGTTTAAAATCCAGTTACGAAAAGGGGGTTTGTTGTAACTCTGCGTTACAATGTGTCCCACTATTTAAACTATTATATTCTATACAGTAAAGATACAACTGGCATTATCAACTTTAATGAAACTCTGTTGAGAGACCATGGGGAAAAAAAATGAATTATGACTGAGAGGAAGAACCTGAACATCCAGAAAATATTATTTCAAGAAATGTTCAGCATTTGTACTGGCTTGTCTATTTATCTTGTGTTCTCTGAGAGCTGTGAGTGGAGGGAGAGGAGTGTTTTTGTTTTTGTGAGTGTTTTTTCTGAATTTCTGGATATATTTCTTCATCTGTTTGGGTGTATTGTTTTGACCAGAGCTGTATAGCTGTGTTTTAAAGAGTGTTCACTGTCAAACTTATTTCATTTATTTGAATTTCTAAAAAAAAAATGCTATTATTTTATATTAAAAAAATATTTATTGTCTTTTATTGACAAAATATTTTAGTTTGTCATGTATATTTTTTATTAAAATGTTGTCACATTTCCCTTTCCTTCTTTTGGGGTAAATAAAGAAAAATGTAGGCCTATACACTGTATTAATGAAACAAAGCCATATATTTGTACCAGACATGTGTGAAATTAATGTGGAACGAAATAAATTCTCTGAACCCTACATTTACACAAACTGAGAGAGTCAAAAATCTGCTTATTTTTGGTCTTAGTTCACCTAAAAATTAAAATTATTCCATGATTTACTCACCCTCAAGCCATCATAGTGTATATGACTTTCTTCTTTTTGAACACAATCAGAGATATATTTAAAAATATCCTGGCTCTTCCAAGCGAGATTTTGAAGCCACCCCAAAATATTGTATCCATCCACCATAAAAGTAATTCATACAACACCAGGGGGTTAATAAAGGCCTTCTTAAGTGAAGGTTGTTGTAAAAACAAAACAAAGAAAAAAAAAAAACATATTTTAAACTTTATAAATTTTAATACCTAGCTTCCGACAGGGCCATACGCATGATGACATATGGCAAAAGCTATGTATGAAGTAAGACGTAGTGTAAGTGTTTAGAAGCTTCTCACGGTTCTAAACGCTTATGCTACATTATATATGTAATGTAAGTTACGCTTTTGCCGTATGTCCTTATGCATATAACTGTCTGTTGTGTTGGCTTCAAAATCTTGCCCTCTATTCACTACCATTATAAAGCTTGGAAGAGGATATTTTAAAATATATCTCCAATTGTGTTTATCTGAAAGAGTTCATCTAAAAGAAGATTCACCTGGCTTGAGGGTAAGTAAATCATGCGATAATTTTCTGGAGTAATGATGTTGACAATTCAGCTTTGATCACAGGAATAAATTATATTTTAAAGTATATTAAAATAGAAAAAACATTATTTTAAATTATAATAATATTTATAATTTTTCTGCATTTTTGAACAAATAAATGGAGAATTTATGACCATAAGAGACTTCTTTCAAAAACAATAAAAATAGTAATGTCTTCAAACTTTTGACTGGTAGCCCTACTGTTACAAACAACAGTCTTTTTTATACTATTCTGGATTTTAATATGATAAACTAATTCCACCACACACAAATATAGGCAGAAGAAAGCTATGGCCTGTAGGGTTTGTGTCGAGCCATTCATTAATCTGGTTGTTTGATGAGATATAGACCTAGATGAAATGTCCGAGTTAAGAATCCATACTGATGAACAATTCTGTTGCGTGGAACTGAGAAAGAACTGCTGACATCAGCTTGATCTTCACTATTAATCTCTGCGCTGTCCAGTGTGTCGCGCAGCTCCAGCAGAGATTTTCAGAGTTGGTCAGCTAAATAAAGTGTGCCAAATACATAGGCTAGGAGGAGTAGGGGAGAGCGGGGCTGGTTGGGTCAAGGGTTGTTGGCACGCAGTTAAATCCCAGTACACTAGAGGGCGCTGCCACAAAAATCTAACATTAAAATGACTGCCCTCTTGACCAGACCACACCCATTTACTGAAATCATTCAACTGTCACTAACTATTGAGGTGAGGACAACTTTTCTATTTTAGAGTCTCAAAACAAAAAAAGTTCTCCCCACTAAATATATTGTAGAACTGTGATAGATAGAGATGTATAAAATGTAAGGATTTCAGTTTATAGAGATAGCAATCATCTATATTTTGACAGGAAATTTACAAGTTTCTGATGAGCTATGCTATGTGGCTAACATCATGTCAGTAAAGAGGTGTGGATGGGGTTGGTTGACACACTGATTTGGGGGTTGGTTGGCACAAGTGCACAACATGAATTAATGATGAATTTTAAAAGAAATAGGAATCATTCGAGAACATTAAATATATCTGTTGATTAGTTGAGATCATAACCATTCAGTTGTTACTAGTTGTGAGAGCAGATGCCACGTAAATTAATATTTAAAGGTGCTACAGAGGATGTTTTGTTTTATACATTTTTGCAATATTACTTGAAACTGTCTTTACTAATGGATAAAAGACTATTTATTAGGTGCACTGAAAGTAATAATATTAATATACATCATCTGTGCACGAGGTAGGGCCTTAAAAACATCAGCCAATCGTTTATGCGATCATCGCGTAAACGATTGGCCCTCTGGCTTGTCAATCACTGCCATGACGTTCCTTGTGAGAGATGTGCGTGCTTCAGTAACTTTCCACAGGCGCCGCATGCAATGTTTTTGTCAGGAGTAACAACTGCAGATTATGAGTTACCTGCGGTGAGTCCGACATAATGAATCCACTAACACGACACAGCGAATGCCAGTGCCTTTGGCTACAGATGAGGCATTTACATTTTACTTTTTAAAAACACAATGACAACTTATAAACAGACTAAATTTCTGTAGGTTTTCTTTTATCTGTGCATACATATTTCTGTGAATTACGCATTAGGTTGCACAGAAGAAAGCCGATATATGACATATACTGATATAGCAGCAGAGGACTGTTATTTTGTTGAACGAACTGATGGTGACGTCACTGGCTCAGATTTGATTGACCAATCAGCTGAAAGGGGCATGTAATGACCGCCCACATGTGGAAAACGAGTTTTGAAGTCGTGTTTCCGTTTTCTATTTGTGACCCGAAAAAATTTAAATCGAGCCAAAATCTCGTTTTCCGTTTTTTTTAACAAACGAAAAATGGGAAACGACCGTTTTCTCGTTTCTGCATATTTCATTTCAAATTGGAAAACAAACTATCAAAACGTACACGGACCATTAACGTTGTGGTGAAGGTGTTTAAGTTGAGGACCTGCTATCAAGATTGGTGATTATTTTAATAAAAACAACCACTATAAGAGTGCTTTGGATTAAACCAGTTTCATTTCTAGACTGCCAACACTAAACATCACATGTGTAAATAGTTACATTTAGTTTTTTTTTTTTTTTGTTATGTACATCAAAGGACGAAACAAGAAGCATTAATAATCATAGGATAATTACAGAATTCATTACAAACAGATTTCCAAGAATTGCTTTTTTTCACAACTGGTGTATTTTGCTTGCTTTAAAAGAAATGTCTCTTGTTTAGTTAAGGTTTTTTTGTTTTGTTTTTTTGTTTTTTTTAATTGCAGTCTTTTTCTGCTGACATGGTTTTTCTTCGATTTGTTTCTCAGATTTGCACAGTTGGTTTTAAATTAATCTGGTTTATTTTAATTCAGGGCTCCAAAGTCCATGTTTGAGTAATCTGTACTTAATCTGTTTCAGAAAGTCATTTTTAAGCCATGATTAACTCTTCTAGTTTAAGGCCTGCTCCTGGTTTAATTTAAACCCTGTCCAGGAAACTGCCCACTAAAGTTTAGTTGTAATAACCTCATAAAAAGTAAAGTGAACTTACTTTTTAAGTTTTCAGTACAAACGTTCCCTGTAAAATATGTTTTTTTGTTCACTCAATTTAACTTTTTGAGGTACTAATTTCCACTCACTTATTTAAGTTTTTGCCTAAAATGCATAAAAAAAACACTTAATTTCAACATTTACTCTCGCAATTCTGCCGGGTGCAATGCATGATGGGAAGGGAAGGTCCTGTTTGACTGGGTTACTTGATTGAAACGTTATTTAAAAATGAAAACATCAAGTGAGTTCAAATAGTAATTATTTCAAGTCAATTTAACATGAATCACATTTGAGCCACAAATCAAAATGAATAGTTTAAATAAAGTGAACAGCATGAAAAATTCATATACATTGATATATATATATTGATGAATATGAGGTGTATAACGATATATATCCAAGTAATACGTGTCTTCTTTGAAACACAACGTTAATCTGAAGTTAAACCTGCCTCCTAATAAATTTAATTTAAGCCTCAATTTAGTCCTTGAGTAGCTCTAGTCTTCCTCTTCCTTTAATAATCAGCTTATTAAACTCTGGACTAGACTAAGTCTAGGACTATTTTAAATCATGACAGACAAAGCAGATTTCTGTTAATCTGGTTTAAAAGGTTATTTTATTTTAGGATAAGCTTAATCTCTGTCTGGGAAACTGCCCCAAAAAGTTCAAATAACTACATTTGTCAAGTTGAAAGTACTTCAAATTCTAAGTATATGCAACTTAACTGAGTCAATGTAAAAAAAATAACTCAAAAAGTTAAGTGAATGATTTTTTTTTCATAGTGTATAGATATAATTAAACTCTGATTTTACTCTCAGATCAAGACTGAATTCATGTCTCAACTCAGTTATTAGTTATTGACTAAATAAATATTATTTTATTTTATTTTATATATTATTAATAAATATTAAGCTCAAAACCCCCAGCAGAATTAGTTTTAGTGACATTAAAGTAAAAGTGTCTTTTTATTTAGCTAATGTTTCATATATAAATCTATTTCTTTTTATTTTAATCATATTTTGTCTTTGTACTGCTGCAGAATATTATTCACTTTACATTTAAATGATTAAAAGTGTTTTAGTGAAGCTTCATCAAACCAACATCAAGTGATTTAAAGCTTTAATCAGTGAAAAACTCTGATCTTCAGGTGGGTTTGGACATGAAGACAAGTCAGTGATGGAGGGAGATTCAGTCACTCTAAACTCTCCTTATTCTGCAATATATCATTGGATTGAGTGGTGGTTTGGAGAGACATACACTGTAATAGCTGGAATCAATAAAGAGCTCAACAGCATCACTGTAAACAATGATGTTCTTGATGGGATATTCAGAGACAGACTGAAGCTGGACGATCAAACTGGATCTCTGACCATCACAAACATCACAATGAAACATGCTGGAGATTATGAATTAATAACAAGTGAATCTGATGCACCATTAAAAACATTCAGTGTTTCTGTCTATGGTGAGTAGAGAAAAACTGCACTGTTCTTAAAGTATTCTTATTTTTACTAACTATTTACATATTGAATAATTGTTGAACCGTTTTATAATTTGAGATGATAGATCATATAAACACTGACTCGATGCACAGCTTGAACCAAAAATAAGATTGTTGATTAGATTTGTTCTCATTTCTGTTTATTCGCTCGTGTTTTCCAGCTCGTCATTTGCCTGTTCCTGTCATCGGCAGTAACTCTTCTCAATGTTCTTCATCATCATCAAATTGTTCATTGGTGTGTTCAGCTGTGAATGTGAGTCATGTGACTCTCTCCTGGTACAAAGGAAACAGTTTATTGTCCAGCATCAGTGTGTCTGATCTCAGCATCAGTCTCTCTCTACCTCTGGAGGTGGAATATCAGGATAAAAACACCTACAGCTGTGTGCTGAACAATCCCATCAGCAACCAGACTCAACATCTGGACATCACTCACCTCTGTCACACATGTGCAGGTACAACAGAGCTGATATTAGTTGATGTCAGCACTGATATTAGCCTTTATTGACTGAGTTTTATTCCTCAGACTCTGTCCACTGCTGTGGTTCAACTGAAGCTGTGATCCAATTGGTCCTCTCTGCTCTGGTGGGCGTGGCTACTGTCATTCTTCTCGTTTATGACATCAGATCCAGAAGTGCTGAACAAGATCAAGCACATATTCACACATCAGGTACATGATTGATGTCATTTCTTACACATTGATTTTGCATATATTAATATTTGTGAGATTTATTAATTTAAGTCTTTATATGTTCATCTTTTTCAGGAAGTATTGAAATCTAAAGCAGAACGCTGAACTTTAAACATTCTTCAAGTGTTGTTCAAGAGCTGGGACAGTAAATCGATGCATTTTTATATATATTCTTTAATCAATTCTGAGCTTAATTTTTACTCTTTGATGCACAAGCTATGTAAACCTCTTCTAATGCATAACATGGATCTAAAATGACCCGTATTCATTCCCTTTGTTATTTCAATCAAGGCTGAGTGTTTTTTGCTGAATCTTTGAAAGAAATGTATTTTATCATTTGTTTATTCCAGGTATTCATTAAATATCTTATTTTGGATTTCCACAAATCATTGTTTATTTTTCTTTTCTTAATTTATAAACAAACACAATTTGTATTTTTTAGTCATAAATCAATGCTCTTGGTCACCCTTTATGTCTGTCAGTGTTCCTGAAAAGTAACAGTTTTGGACATACAAGGTTTCTGTCCGACAGTGACATTATATAATAAGTATATATAACAGTTTGATGTGTATAAATGTTCCTGATTTTCTTTATCCAGAGTGTCAGTATGGCTGGTCCATACTAAAATGGCTGAAATGCTGCATACAGAACAGGATGAGGAAGATGAGGCAGTTCTTAGTCCTGATTTGGAGAAATGATGCTGATGACCTAAACTATGTGCCACATGGTCAATCTTGAGTTGTAGGTGTAAATCCATCTCCAATTATGTGTGCCCTGAAGAGGAACCTTAGACCTAGTCCAATAAATTGAGTAAAAAGGGGTCTTACTGGAGCAACAATCCCCCCAATTTGGGTAGAAAAATTTCTTGCAATATAGAAAGTAATAACTCAATCAGGTCACTTTATGTACAAAACTGTTATTTTTCAGGAACACTGACAGACTTAAACGGTGACCACTACTGACTACTGATGTATGACTAAAAAACAACAACAACAACAACAACAACAAAATAAGTAGATACAAGGTCAAGGTAACCTTGGCCTAACATTCAAATATTATGTTCAGTTATATCAAATTTTATATATATAATATATATATTGCAGGCTTGTTTGCAGGGGTTGCAGGCATAAGCAGAGCTGGCTGATGCCTCCATGTCAGCAGCCATTTCTTCTTCTTCACAGAATTTTTCCTTTTCTTATCAGTTGACCTGTTTCTCAAAAGTGAACAAACCGTAGCACACAAGTAGCACTTAACATCCAAATAAGGCACAGACTCAAAAATCAAAAAAGTCTGTTTTATTACCTAAATTCAGCTCTGTTGATGTGTGCTAAGTCTCAACACCTGTGCTCATGGCGCCATCTTATTTGTAAGGCTTTGTTTATATTTCTCTCATCTTGCACTCGGGCACATCGATCGAACCCCGAGTCTGAGAAAGTATTTGCACCTCAGAATGCTTTTATGACGCAAGATTAATGTAAACAGCCCACTGCAAACACCCTTGTAATTCACTTCAACCTTTTTAAATTTTATGAATGATTATTTTATTGAAGGTTCAAGTGATGTACATAAGGAATTAGAGGCGAGCAGAGTATGACTATTTCTAAAGAACTAGCGTTGATTAAAACTTATAGGGGTATTTTTGTTCCATAATACCAAATAAATAGATTATGATCCACAAATAAATGTAAAGAAATTCACAAAAAATAATTGTATGCACAAATTAATAGAGCGAGATGCACAAATATATGTTAAGGACACCTCTCTACCTGCACTGCAAGGAGGCGTGGAATGAGGAGGAGCAAGGAAGCTTTCTGAGGAGTTATGAGCAGGACACAGAGGAGGACACAGGTGTATCTTCACATCCTAAGGGAGTGGAGCTAAAATGCAAGGAAAGGAAATGAGGAGAGGAAAAGAGGATTCACAAATAAGAAATGAGAAGAAACTATCCATTTTTTGGGGACATTTCTATCTCATTTCCTTATTCTGTTTTGTCAGTGGGTCACATGTTGCCTATAGTGGTTTAACAGTCAGAGAGAGGGATTAAATGTTTTTTGTTGTTTGTTTTTTAATTTACTAAATAAATGTGAAAATGGCAGACCTGATTTATAGCTTATAACAACTATGTCCAGGGATTAAATGTTCAGTACAAAGTTTCTTTATCGCAGTAAACAACTGCAGTTTGAAGTGTTTTTGAAGTCTGTCCTGTGACAGTCATTTAAGAGCAACTTTCACATAGCTTTTACAAACCTCAGTGTTTTTTTTTTTTTTTTTTTGGTTTTGTTTAGTTTTTTTAAAGGTCACTGCAGTGCGCATCAGACCAGATTTCAGGAGATGTGCTTTTTGCTTAAACACATTTCAAAGAGGCTAGATTTCCTATAACCATGAAATAGTATACATAAGGCTTTCAGTCATGTGCACGAGTGTCACGATGAAGATCTTCACTCTGCTTTGTGTTTTTCTTCTTTATGGGACTTTGCCTTCAATTCAAGCAGGTGATTATTATTATTATTATTATTATTATTATTATTATTATTATTATTATTATCTGCACTTTTCATAGAATCAAAGTGAAAGTAACAAGCATATATTTTTTAGAAATGCAATTACAATTACAAATTTATGCCAAAATATGAGTGTTTTATGTTTCTAAATGTATGATTTTTTTGCAGTCCAAATAACTTGACTGAAATTTTGATTAAAAAAAAAAAAAAACCCTGATGTTCACACTGATATAACTGCTCCAGAACTTTATCGTAGTTTGTATGTTTCAACCATCAGGTCTTCATTGGGCACAAACTTTGTGAAATAGGATACAACTCTTTATAGACAACAGGTGATCACCTTCATTAGGTTAAATCTTAATCAATCAATCAATCTCAATAGCTGTTCTTTTCACTTTTAAGAAGAAATAATTCTGGAAACAAATAGGACAATACTCATTAGATCCAATAGACATAACTGGTTTTGCATCAGCCGATCTTTGTTTTTGTTCCTTTGCCCATAAACCATCCGTATGGGAATGTTAGTATATAAATTCTGAACATCAAACAAGGAGAGAAAAAAACTTGACAACAGCATATAGTGATTCGATAAAGTCCATGGAATCACTTACATACAATGGCAAAGTAGGTACAAATTATTCAATAAAAGAATAATTATTCTAAGTGTTGATTCTTCAAAATCATATCAGACCTTTATGAACTTTAGGTAGTGTATATATAACAGGAGTTATAAAGAAAATTGCTTGCATTTTTTTCTCCCTTTTCAAAATGTTACAACAACTTAGAGTGGATGTAGCTAAGTTTAAAATTTGTTAGTAAGGTCAGCATGTAAACATTCACAAATTTTCTTTACACAATCTGCAGTTTGTTGAAGTACAATGGCACCACTTTTGTCAGTAGGATCTCCTTTAAGATCAAGTAAAGCATCCCTTTACGCTTTTGACAAACTATTGGGCTATAAACCATATTGTCTCTTGTAAATAACTAGAAAAATAACAAAGTGCCAAAAAAAGTTAAACGGTTTGCACTAAAGTGGTGTTATGATTATGTTGAACCAAAAGCCTGAGCTGGAGAATATCAATGTTATTTATTGTTGATCAGTAGAGATGAGCCGAGTGGAAGCAGAAAAGAAAAATAAACTTCTGAGTCTAGTTTGTGGGGTTTTAGGTAAGCAGAGAGTTCTTGGTTCTTAGTTCCCATTCTTTGCCTTTGACAGCAAAACGGGAAACAGGTCTTGCAAATTGCATTGTCTGAAAAGGGATCCTAGCCCTTCAGTAAAATACAAGACAAATAAAATAGAGATAGAAAAATATCACATTCCCACATAGTGAGATTAAAATAATAATATGATGATTAAAAGTTTGCAGTATAAAGCAGTATAAAGGGCTGTTTTTGTACTGGTAAAATAACTGGAAGTGACATCGGAAGTCAAACATTCAAGTTATGAAATAAAGACTGTGGAAAACAGAGCTTGATGATACTTTGACGTTTTGTTCTACAACAGAAACTTCACACACACTCGCACTCCAAACAAAACATCAAAGTATTGTCAAGTTCTTTTTACCACAGGCTGTATTTTAATCATAAATAAATAAATAAAACTTTATAAAACCCCCATTGAAAAATCTTTAACCAGCAGTCTTCCAGATTCTGACATCATAATTCCATGACTTTGATGTTATGTGGAATCCCAAATAGATCTCTCTTCTACAAGATCTGGTACCAAAATTATATTTTATTAGATAGACAACTTTTAAATTCAAATGGCAATTTATTAACCTATACAGAATTCTTGGAAAAATTAGAATTTCAGTCCAAACCCAGATAGGACAGAAGATGGGAGATATCCTTAAACAGAATTGTAATAATAAATATATTAGGAGTATAAGCTCATTGTGGAACAGTATATTTAGAAATATAAACTAAGCTTTGAATATTTGTTAAATATATATATATATATATATATATATATATATATATTGTTTAAACAATAAAGTGAAAGAGGGTACATTCAAAATGTTACATAGATAACCAGCTGAAAGTGTGTTAGAGAAGTTTCATATTGATTATTCCTGTGATTTGTGCTCAAAATTCACTCTAAAAATGTTGGGTAAAAAACAACTCAAGTTGGGTTAAATATGGACAAACCCAGTGATTGTTTTATGTTTTGTTTTGTTAGTTTGTTGAACCCAAAAGAGGTTGCAAATTAAAAATCAGACATGTACAGTGGGTACAGAAAGTATTCAGGCCCCCTTAAATTTTTCACTCTTTGTTATATTGCAACCATTTGCTAAAATCATTTAAATTCATTTTTTCCTCTTTAAAGGGTTAGTTCACCCAAAAATGAAAATTATGTCATTAATGACTCACCCTCATGTCGTTCCAAACCCGTAAGACCTCCGTTCATCTTCAGAACACAGTTTAAGATATTTTAGATTTAGTCCGAGAGCTTTCTGTCCCTCCATTGAAAGTGTATGTACGGTAGACTGTCCATGTCCAGAAAGGTAATAAAAACATCATCAAAGTAGTCCATGTGACATCAGTGGGTTAGTTAGAAGGTTTTGAAGCATCTAAAATAGATTTTGGTCCAAAAAATGCGACTTTATTCAGCATTGTATTCTCTTCCAGGTCAGTTGTTTATCAGCTTTCACTCCACAGTGACGCTCCTGCTTCTTCTTCTTTCCTGTTTTACGGTGGTCCAGCTTACTGGTGCATTACCACCGCCTTCTGCTCTGGACAGTGACGCTGATGACGTGTTATTAGTTCTTCGTCCGTGTATTCGGGTTCAAATAAATATGGCTGAGCAAAACATGTTTGTTAGACATGTTTGCGAAGGTTGTTTTGTTTACAGCGTGCGTCTCTCCCACAGACTGTAAACGAAGCTCGGGTGCACCAGATAACACGTCATCAGCGTCACTGTCCAGAGCAGAAGGGGGCGGTAATGCACCAATAAGCTGGATGCCAACCACCGTAAAACAGGAAAGAAGAAGAAGCAGGAGCGTGTTTAATAGCCTCAGTCTGCTACTGTATGGCCGAGAACTGCTACATGAAGCTCTCGGCCTCGTCGCCAAATAGGCTGACCTGAGACACGAGGGAGTCCAGGAACCGATATTTATCGGTCTCCCTCATGTCTGCCAAGGTCAGCCACAGGTGATGCTGCTGGACTACAAGAGTAGCCATCACCTGACCAACAGAAAGCACCATCACCTTAGTCGCCTGGAGGGCAAGGTCAGTGGCGGCGCACAGCTCGCCCAGAAGCTGTTGGTCAAGACCACCCTGGGGCATGTCCATGGGCGCTTTGGCCTGATAGACCTGTAACGAAGAGATGGTTTTGGATTCCAGACGAGCCCGACCTTCTCGGCAGCCCGGGAAAGCATAGCCATCAACTCAGGCAATGCTACACTCCCAGAGGGAGGCAACGCAGCCGAGTCTTCATCTCCCGAGGACTTTTGTTCACCTTCTGATGCCGCAATCAACATCTGGTCATCCGCCGGCGCACCAAAGGAAACGACTGGTTGCTTAACAGAGGGATCAGTGCGATCCTCTGGTAACACCACAGGCTGCAGTGTTGTAGAGGGGAAAGGGACCCACAGAGCGCCGATCTGACCATAATCTTCAAATCACCCTGCCTACACGCCGACATGCTGCTCCCCTGGCTAGAGCCAGAGAAAACGGCTGAACGGGTTATAGGGGAGGGGACCCCCCTAGACCCCCCTAGAGTCTAGACCTCAACACTGAGATAGTCATGTTCCTGCAGTGAGAACATGAACTATCCACAAAATCTGCTTCAGCATGCTGAACGCCCAGGCATGTGACACAACAATTGTGACCATCAGCGGGGACCAGGGAACGACCACATCCAGTAACTCACAGACGAAATGACATTTAAAAAAAAGATGCAGAGTTCATCTGTGAAGCTCTTTTAGAAGGGGAAATTCAGTTCTGTTCTTTTGTGCTGGTACACCATTCCCTGAGTCACATGCACAGAGGAACCGGCCCAAATCACAAACCAAACTGGTCAAATAATGCTGTGAAAACAGCAGTTGAGAGCTGTATAAATAGCTCAAGAGGCTCACACTGGAAGCTTGTGGCCTTGCTGTAATGTCCCTTCACACTAACACTTGCAGAAGTATTGCAAATAATGCACACCAATTCCATTGGCTTGTTTTAGTTCATTTGAAGCTGATAGAGCTCTCTGGCGATATCCCAATTCGTCGGTCACTACTGACGAACGTCAAACGTGACCGGCTGAAAGGGAGCTAAGTAACACAATTGGTTACCTTTGTAGGGAGTAATGCGTTATTGCAATGTATTACTTTTAAAAGTGAGTTTCCCCAACACTGAATACTAGTACCTTAAAAATAAGAACTAGTAGCTAATGAAGAAGTACTAGTACTTAATGGAATAGATATCAGTGTCTAAAAAATAAGTACTAGTAGCATGAGACAGAGACTGGTCAGTTAGACTTGAATTAGGCTACTTCTAAATGTTTAATATTTGTTCTGTCCTATATTTACCTAGCCCAGTGTGTTTTAGAGTTTAATATCTTTCATGATTTTTTTTCCCCATTAATCATGGGTGATTCTGTATATTTCTGTATACTGTTCTGTATATTCTGTATATCTTGTTCTGTTTAAAAAATGTGTAGTATGTAGTATGTCATAGGATGTAGTGTCATAATTTTGACTTTTTATTTTATAATTATGGCTTTTATTAATAATTGAGAGTAATCATTTTTTATCAAGTCATAATAATGTAAACTTTACTTTCTTTCAGGATCAGAACATAAAATATCCATTGACAAATGGATCGTTTGGTTTTAAATATTGGGTTACATTGAACCAGAGTATTGTCAGTAAAATTGACCCAGTTACACAAAAACTTCTTAGCCTCTGGGTAAAAGTAATAAAAAATAATGAAATAAAATTATCCAAGAGGCTGAATCTAAAATAATAAAAGTAATGGCTTTATAATAATTAGTTTTTTCTTGCCTTTTTATGGGTATTTTATCGCTTTTCATTGCAGAGAAACACTCGCTGTATTACATTTACACAGCCTTGTCTAAACCTGTGGATCTGCCGGGCATCTATGAATTCACTGCTATGGGTCTGCTGGACGACACACAGATCGACTATTACAATAGTAAAGAAAAGAGAAAGATTCCCAAACAACAGTGGATGAAAGAGAAACTGAAGGAGGATTACTGGGAAAAAGGCTCTCAGTCCAGAAAGAGTAAAGAACAGTGGTTTAATGTGAACGTCCACATTATCATGGACCGCATGAGACACGATAATTCAGGTGAGAAACATTCATACAGTTTAACATGCACATGATTTTTATTATCACCACCTCACAACAAACACGATGAATCAAGTGAGGAACATTCATACTGTTTAACATGAATATACCCAACTTAATTATTCATATATATACAGTCCAGTCCAAAAGTTTGGAACCACTAAGATTTTTAATGTTTTTAAAAGAAGTTTCGTCTGCTCATCAAGGCTACATTTATTTAATTAAAACTACAGTAAAAAACAGTAATATTGTGAAATATTATTACAATTTAAAATAACTGTTTTCTATTTGAATATATTTCACAAAGTAATTTATTCCTGTGATGCAAAGCTGAATTTTCAGCATCATTACTCCAGTCTTCAGTGTCACATGATCCTTCAGAAATCATTCTAATATGCTGATCTGCTGCTCAAGAAACATTTAATGTGTACAATATTTTTTTTTCAGGATTATTTGATGAATAGAAAGTTCAAAAGAACAGTGTTTATCTGAAATCTAATCTTTTGTAACATTATAAATGTCTTTACTGCCACTTTTGATTGATTTAATGCATCCTTGCTGAATAAAAGTATTCATTTCTTTAATTTCTTTTCAAAAAAATAAAAATAAAAATTCTTACTGACCCCAAACTTTTGAACGGTAGTGTATAATGCTACAGAAGCTTTGTATTTCAGATAAATGCTGTTCTTTTGAACTTTCTATTCATCAAGGAATCCTGAAAAAAAAAGTACACAACTGTTTTCAGCATTGAAAATAATCATAAATGTTTCTTGAGCAGCAGATCAGCATATTAGAATGATTTCTGAAGGATCATGTGACACTGAAGACTGGAGTAATGATGCTGAAAATTCAGCTTTGCATCACAGGAATAAATTACTTTGTGAAATATATTCAAATAGAAAACAGTTATTTTAAATTGTAATAATATTTCACAATATTACTGTTTTTTACTGTATTTTTAATTAAATAAATGTAGCCTTGGTGAGCAGACGAAACTTCTTTTAAAAACATTAAAAATCTTAGTGGTTCCAAACTTTTGGACTGTACTGTATATATTTTTTTGTTATTATTGTAAACGTTTTGCTTCATCTCCATTTCAGATCTTCATGTTCTTCAGTGGAGACACGGTTGTGAAGTTGAGCAGGAGGGAGATGAAGTGAAGTTTCTGAAAGGCATTTCTGAGTACGGCTATGATGGAGAAAACTTCTTGTCTTTTGATATTAAAGAGGCTCAATGGGTCACCTTTATTGACGCAGCTATACCAACCAAGAGAAAATGGGACAATGTGCCGATCCTAAACCAATTCACCAAAGGATACCTGGAGAAAGAGTGTGTGGACTGGCTCAACAAATTCAGAGAATTTGGAGATGAGAAGCTCAGAAACGGCTGTGAGTTTGGCTGTGTTCACACTGTCAGTCCAAATCTGATTATCCGTGCATCCAAATATAATGTGATCTTAAATGATTCACTTTCCACTATGTGTATCAGTTCAGATCTGATTGTGTGTCCTGTGCTGCTCTTTCATTTTCTGGAATATCTGCAATGATGTTGTGTTGGTAGGTATTCGTAGAAAAAAAAACAAAAAAACAAAAACAAAAAAAAACAAACAGCAGCAGCAACATAAAGGGCTTTGCAGTACAGATGTGTTCTTAATTAAAACACGACACAATGTGTAGCTGACGGTCTGAACTACTGCGTCTTCTGAAGGAGGCCAGTCTCAAAAACATGTCACCATTATATAGTAATTTTCTGCCTGTACCTGCACCTTACTGCAACAACACAACCTTGTTTCTTCAGCGACTTTCAGCATGTTTCCTATAGCAACGTCTGGCATGTTAAAGTGATTTTTGCTTGTTTGATTGTTTTGCCCTTCACACATGCTAAATCTGATCTGAATCCAAACGGATATGCACAAAAATTATATTTGAACTGACAGTCTGAATGAGGCTTAAATGTGTTTGTATTTGTTTATTATATAGAGATGAAACTGATTGATGAACTAATTCTGTGTTTTCAGCTTCTCCAGATGTCCATGTGTTTGAACAGAAGAATACCAATGATGAAACCAAGCTGAAACTCACCTGTCTGGCCACTGGCTTCTACCCCAAAGACGTGATGGTGACTATTAGGAAATATAACACATCTCTGCCTGAAGATGAGATTGAATCCACAGGAATCAGACCAAACCATGATGGATCCTTCCAGATGAGGAAGAGTGTGGAGATCAAGGGGAAGGAAAAAGATGAATATGATTGTTTTGTGTCCCACAAGAGCATCAAAGAACCAATAATCGTCACACTGGGTAGGAAAACTGAAAGCATTAATTCAATTATTACATACATTATAATACACTTTTCAGATATTATTTAGAATTTAAATATTAAGTTATTGTTTCAGCTTTATTCATAAAATACTATGTTTGAGAATAGTTCTGCAGTGACACTACACTTCATTTTATCATGGTTTTCCAGCTGCTGAATCACCGAATGCAACTAATCCTGAAGAACCGCAAGAATCTGATGGTATGTCTTCACTACTTTTTAAAGCTTTGTTATTTATCACTGTAAGACACTAGTATTTACTATAGTGTTTTTTCACCTGGCAGAGTTTGCTGTTCTTCTTCTAAAATGAATCCGTGAGGACAGTTTTTACAAAACTGTGGGAACGTATTTACGAAAGCGTGCGCACGGATTATGAATTTGTGAGAACTGATTTAAAAACCGAGGGTATGGTTTGCCAAATCTGAGCGCACGGATTGGAAATTCGTGGGTATGGTTTATTAATCCTTGGGCACGATTTGTTAAACCGAAGGAACAGTTTAAGAATTTGTGAGCACGGTTTATATACTGAGGGAATGGACTGCAAAACCGTCAGCACGGATTGTTTTTTTTTCTCCAATAGGTATGCCAGGCTCTGTAGTTTCTGTATATTTCTATATACTGTTATCTTTTTCTGTTAAAAGTCATAATGATAACTTAAAAGTCAAAATTATATTTTTAAGTCATAATTTCCTCTTTTTAAGTCATAATTTTGATGTAGTATGTCATAATTTTGACTTATAATTATAGATTTATTAATAATTTAGAGTAATAATTTAGTAAGTCATAATAATGAAGACGTTACTTTCTTTCAGGATCAGAACATAAAATATCAATTGACAAATGGTTTGTTTGTATAATGAATCGTCACTTGAGTTAGGATCCATCAGCAAGCTTTTATTAACAAGAGATGTGGTACAAACAGGCTGTGTCAAACAGGGGCAAACGGGTATGGCAAGGGTCAGACAAAATCATAGTCATGGTGCAGGCAGAGAATCAGGGCAGGCGGATATCAATCACAGTCCAGGAAAACAATACACAGTCCAAGGGGCAGGCAGCAGAGAGTCGTATACGGGGATCAACAGGTTCAGCAACAGGCAGACAATCAGTATAGAAAATGCTCAGAAATGTACACCATGGCAATACAAGACCTCGCAATGAGGGTGAGTGTAGCGATGTACAGTTATTAATCAATTTATGGATGAAATATGAATATCATAATTCAGAAAGCTTTATGACGTTCATATATCGACCCAACGGGGAATTAAACATATATGGTGAATTAACTACAACCAATTATAATCAATCACATATATGATTAGTTCTGGTTTAATAATTATGTGGAAAACTATCAGTTCGTCCACCGAAACGGAAAATTATCCACAGATTATCACGACAGAAATGTTATTCTCGGGCCGGGAGACTAACTTTCTATCATAGCCTCCAAATATAGAGCAAGGATATTAGAATCAGAACGTTAAAGTGACTCGGTTGTTGCTAAAATGAGCAAGTGAACAAAAAGCATGGATATAATGAGTTTAATATACGAAACGGGTAATACACAGGTTATACGGCTAAATGGACACAAGTAAATACAAATACATACAAAGTAGAAGGAGAGGCAGAAACGAAAGAGATGATCAAAGCAGGTCAAATTGCAACAGTTCACCTTTGAGAGCCAGCAAGGAAACTCAGTATTTAAAATCGTAAAAACGTTATACTTGCATGGGTTAGTCAGGGTGCTTGGAGTTTCGGAGCGCTCGGTTTGATAGTTGCTTCTTCTTCCGGAGGTTGTTTCGGCGAAGTTTCAAACGAAGGTTTAACTGTTGTAATATGCCCGGAAAATAAAGAAGAGAGTCCGTCTTGACGGCAGGAACTCGTGCAGAAAACTTGTGCCACCAAAAGACGCGTGTCATGGTGTTTTAAAGACAACAGACCAGAACGCCTTCTTGATAACGTCCTCCAATGCTAGCGTTGCAATTTGGCGGGTTTCCACATTCCTTTGTCCTGTCTCCCGAATAAATTTATGGTATGTTGAATCAATGCATTTTCTTCATAGTGTTATTAAACATTGAACGATGCATTTGACAGAAATGTAACGTACATCAGTGAATAGCTCGGATTCACAGCTTTACGGAGAAATCAAACTCGACAGGTGTCTCTCGTCATATAAAGAAGATACCCTTTACACTCTATTACTACAGTTTCACATGAAAACTAACCTACTACAGTCAATTCTACAATTCTACACTAGTAACACATACATGCAGCGAGCACTACAATGGCCGATACATTCATATTTGTAGGTATAATGTTTGTGCATACAGTCTCTATGTAGGGGAGCCGTGTGTGTGTGTGTGTCTGTGGGTGTGTGCGTGTATTTTCCTTTTATGACCGTTTGGAATTTGGACCTGGTCCCTAGAACCCGATCCGTGGTGTTGCACCCCCTTTGAAGTCGCGGAGGAGAGGTTAGGGGACTTATCGAAACAGTCATAAAAAGAGTCTCGTGATCCATTAGTGTCTGCCGGGCCGGAATCGATGTAAGATTTACAAACCAAAGTTCCGTGAATTGAGGCTTAAACACAGTTTATGGTGGGACCTGCTCATCCTTGAGACTGTGCAGACCCTACAGTGAGGTTGCGTGTGGCTTAAGTAGTCCAGGTAATGCAGTACAGCTGGGTGTGGTGATTAGTCCAAGGTACGGGGCAGATGGGGAAATTACTGCGAGTGTGAGTGTGAATGTATGCATGAGTGTTAGTATTCGGGAGAGGGTGCCCTCCGATGACCAGAGGAGGGAATCACAGAGTTTGTCTCTGTGAAAGTTTGCATTTAAATATTGGGTTACATTGAACCAGATATTGTCAGTAAAATTGACCCAGTTACACAAGAACTACTTAGCCCCTGGGTAAAAGTAATAAAAATAATCAAATAAAATTATGCAAGTGGCTGAATCTAAAATAATAAAAGTAATGGTTTTATAATAAAAATTTGTTTTTTCTTGCCTTTTTATGGGTATTTTATCACTCTTCATTGCAGAGAAACACTCGCTGTATTACATTTACACAGCCTTGTCTAAACCTGTGGATCTGCCGGGCATCTATGAATTCAGTGCTATGGGTCTGCTGGACGACACACAGATCGACTATTACAATAGTAAAGAAAAGAGAAAGATTCCCAAACAACAGTGGATGAAAGAGAAAATGCAGGAGGATTACTGGGAAAAAGGCACTCAGTCCAGAAAGAGTAAAGAACAGTGGTTTAATGTGAACATCCATATTCTGATGAGCCGCATGAGACACAATGAATCAGGTGAGAAACATTCATACATGTTACATGAATATACCCAGCTTAATTATTCATATTATATTTTTATTATCATTGTTGCAAACATTTTCCTTCATCTCCATTTCAGATCTTCATGTTCTTCAGTGGAGACACGGTTGTGAAGTTGAGCAGGAGGGAGATGAAGTGAAGTTTCTCAAAGGCATTGATGAGTACGGCTATGATGGAGAAAACTTCTTGTCTTTTGATGATAAAGAGTCTCAATGGGCCGCCTTTATTGATGAAGCTCTACCAACCATGAGAAAATGGGACAATATCCCGATCCTAAACCAATACACCAAAGGATACCTGGAGAAAGAGTGTGTGGACTGGCTCAAAAAATTCAGAGAATATGGAGACGAGAAGCTCAGAAACGGCTGTGAGTTTGGCTGTGTTCACACTGTCAGTCCAAATCTGATTATCTGTACATCCAAATATAATGTGAGAGCCCGATCACACGAAAATGCGTATCAATAATACGAGTGTGCAAAATGGAAAATCTCGTGGAAAATGAGTTTTGTGGCATATTATACGCACAAACCCCCCACCCCCCCATGTGATCATGTTGAATGTGATCTTAAATGATTCACTTTCCAATATGTGTATCAGTTCAGATCTGATTTGTGTGTCCTGTGGTGATCTTTCATTTTCTGGAATATCTGCAGTGATGTTGTGTTAGAAGGTATTTGAGAAAAAAAAAAAGAAAAAAAAACAGCAGCAGCAACATAAAGGTGTTTGCAGTACAGATGTGTTCTTAATTAAAACACGACACAATGTGTAGCTGACGGTCTGAACTACTGCGTCTTCTGAAGGAGGCCAGTCTCAAAAACATGTCACCATTATATAGTAATTTTCTGCCTGTACCTGCATCTAACTGCAACAACACAACCTTGTTTCTGCGACGACTTTCAGCATGTTTCCTATAGCAATGTCTGGCATGTTAAAGTGATTTATTTATTTTTTTTTGCTTGTTTGTTTGTTTGTTTGTTTGTTTTGCCCTTCACACGTGCTAAATGTGATCGGAATCCAATCGGATATGCACAAAAATCATATTTGAACTGACAGTCTGAAGGAGGCTTAAATGTCTTTGTATTTGTTTATTATATAGAGATGAAACTGATTGATGAACTGATTCTGTGTTTTCAGCTTCTCCAGATGTCCATGTGTTTGAACAGAAGAATACCAATGACAAAAGCAAGCTGAAACTCACCTGTCTGGCCACTGGCTTCTACCCTAAAGATGTGATCTTGACCATTAGGAAAAATCACACATCTCTGCCTGAAGATGAGATCGAATCCACAGGAATCAGACCAAACCATGATGGATCCTTCCAGATGAGGAAGAGTGTGGAGATCAAGGGGAAGGAAAAAGATGAATATGATTGTTTTGTGTCCCACAAGAGCATCAAAGAACCAATTATCATCAAACTGGGTAGGCAAACTCAAAGCATTAATTCAATTATTACATACATTGTAATACCTTTTTCAGATATTATTTAGAATTTAAATATTAAGTTGTTTCAGCTTTATGAAATACTATGTTTGAGAATAGTTCTGCATTGACACTACACTTCATTTTATCGTGGTTTTCCAGCTGCTGAATCACAGAATGCAACTAATCCTGAAGAACCTGGTGGTACGTCTTCACTACTTTTTTTAAGCTTTGTTATGTATCACTGTAAAGCTGCTTTGACACGATCTGCATTGTAAAAAGCGCTATATAAATAAAGGTGACTTGACTTGATCAGGCAAATTTCAAGTACAGCAGTGGAGATTTGACATTTCACTGTTTCTTCAACAGGACAAGACAGTTCTGGAGAATCACCAGACATCAGGGCGACTGTTTTCATATTTTATCTCTCTCTCATATTTCACTTAATCTGGATATTTTGAAGCACTTTGCTTGAGAAACCGACATTTTAGACTAAGTAAAAAAAAAATAAAGATCTTTTAATTTGAAAAGAGCTGATTTTCCAGACTCAAATTGAATGTTATCAATATAATGAAATTTTCAGCCAATTAAAATTAATTATGCAAACGTGTGAGTTTGTCTTTCTGACTTCCATAGACACCCAACCGCATGTTTCAACTGTAAAATAGAATTTCCATCAATATTTTCAGTAATAAAATCAAGTAATGCAGACATGCACAGTAACAAATGAATAGCTGTCTCTTGACACACATTGCAAAGGCTACATTTTATATCCATATCTTCTTAAAATTGAACAATATCATGTTTAGCAGAGTTCCATGAATATGTCACTTATTTGATCTTACTTGTTATAAAATAACGATTAGGCAAAAGTCAAATTTTCTTCTAGTTGACATCATCCACAAATTGACTCCAGTAATTACATTTGGTTGTGTAACAGTGTTGTTTTTGAACAGGGCTGTTATTGAGCACTTTTTATTGTGAAAAACATACTTCGCCTACAAAAACAGGATTGGTTAAAGAAGAGGGAGATTCAAACAATCCAGTCTCCAGTCTCAAACTGCACTAAAGACCTCTGCAAACTCCTCCGGTTGTGTTATAACACACACAAAAAAAATGTGTAACAGACACAGGCAAACAGGTAAATAATGTGATTTTGTGTGTTTTTTCTTACTTTCACTCTCACATTTGAATCTTGTGCTGCTGTTTGTCTCCTAAAGGTGCCGTGTTAGATCTACGAAGATGAAAAGTTTTAGCTCAGTAACATCTATGAAACACTCAAAGGGACATGATGGAAAAACTGGGATGGGAGGGGGAAAAATGTTCTTCAGAGCTTTTTCAGGTTTCGTCCATTCACTGATCTTCATTATAGTAATAAAGACGAAGATACTACTGACACTTTTAATTAGCAAGAAAAACACCCTAACTTTAAATATCAACAATAGAAAATAAAAAAAATATCAGTTTCATTTTCACTTTGTAAACTATGTAGTATTTTACATGTAATAAAAGACCTGCCTGTCCCGATTAAGGATCATGTCTGCCTTTAGAGACTGTCCCACACAGAAATATATTGTGTTTTGACAGGTAAAACATTTTTTGTGTCAACTAATAATTCAGTTAGATCTGCTCATGGTGTCATATACAAGAACAATAACATTTGAAATGAAGTAGCTTTATATAGATTAAATTATTGTGGAGTGAAAAAATAAATAATGTATTTTGTAATTAAATTATGTGAAATTCTGTGATGTTCACATCACAAAATAGAGCTTTAACAGTCATGCATGATTAAATGTGTTCATTCAGTCTTGTGAGTGTATTTTCATACACCCTTGTGCAAAACCTCTTTTCATGCTCTTTAAGATAGATTTGCATTGCTTGATCCATCTGATTCAAATAAATCAAAACCAGACAATGTCATCTTGATTTAAGCCTCCAAACAAAGACTGTTCAACAGATTGAGAGGAAAGTACTCTTTAAAAAACACACTCTGTGACTTTAAAACCTCGACATGAGTGTGAGTTTTTGTGATATCATGTTACAGTGTATTACTTTTATATCATAGCCTAAATGCTTTTTATATTATAAAAACATTCTCTCTTCATACATTTACATGCAATGGAATGCTGCCCATCTGCTGATGTAACGGGGTTAAAGAGAACATTTAAAGGCAGGGTAGGCAAAAAAAATGTATAAAAAACTTTTTTTCAAAATTTGTTTAAACTTTATTTATATATCAATACATAATTAAAATGTAAGTACTCTGAAAAAGAAAGTATAAAAATCGAGTGTCTGTAGACCTCTCACGACTGTTTTAAAGACAGCTCATTATTTCCATTCACTCCACTCCCTCCCTTCTGGGCTCCTTCCAAAGCCACGCCCCCAAAACGCATGAACGTGCGACTCCGACCACTGAGCTGGAAGACGCATTATTTACCTGAGACGAGCGGAGAGGAAGGAGCACAGTGCATGTAGTGACATCATGTCAGAATCACATGTAATAAAAATAACTTTATAATTATGAAGATAAACAAACAAGATGTATTTTAGTACTCACTATCAAGCTAGCATAATGATATTGGTAAAGTTTAAAATATATATTTTTTGATTTGCTAACGAGCTAGTTATCTATAAGGCAAAGCTAAAAACAGGTTGCATGATACACGTTTTTCCATTACCATCATTTACACTGTGATGAAGATGAATTTCGTGTAAGATTCATAACATATACGTTGTTCTACAGATCAACAGAGTAACATACACTCAAATATCAACTCACAACTGCATTGCAGACACAAAATAATAACACACACATACAACAAAGTGTGTACGACACACACAGATACGAGATAAAGACATCAGTAAACATAGGTAGAGAATATAAAAACAAAACAAAGGCGAAAAAAACGTGCAGGTAAACTTACAGGTGAACATGGTAAAATAGTTAGACAGAGGGTAAAATTATGCACAATTCAACACTATAGCTATCATTATTTATCGTCTCTACTACGGCTCGCTAAGTAATGTTATGTTAGCTATATTACGCAGCTACGTGTGCTAATGACACATGCTTCATGAAAAAATAAACAAAAAAAATATGTATGATCAAAATACAAAAAGAAAGATTTACCTGTCCAGCAGAAATAAAGCCATCAAGGAGTCACTTTTCAGCCCCTTGAGTTCCCTCAGTTCTCGCCATCGCTGGAGAGCCACGCCGATATTAACTCGCGTTTTATTTCTTTGTTTATCCAAAGACTTTTTGTTCATTGCCTTTTCTTGTACTGTTACTGTCTTCCTTTTTTGCCTGGTTTGCCTTCACTAACTGCATAGGCCGGTACTGTGAATTTAGCTTGCTGTTTCTCCTAGGATCCATGCCTCTTGGATTCCCCAAATCAAACGTGCGCGCGCAAGTGGGCAGGTCATGTGTGGCAAAAGGGTGGTTGCCATGGTTGCGAGAGAGTGACAGCCGCCTAAGCCAATCCTATGTTTCGTCCCGGATGGAAATAATGAGCTGTGTTTAATACAGATTAAACGGTCTAGAGTCACTCGATTTTTATACTCTTTTTATCAGAGTTCTTACATTTTAATTATGCATGTATATATATAGAAAGTTTAAACAAATTTGGAACAAAATTTCTTACCTACCCTGCCTTTAATTTAAAAAGTTTTGATATGTGATTTATTTGGTTAAAATCATTGGTGTTCGAGGGTTCCTCCTGTGGCTATTTATGGTACTGCAGACAATGCATTTTGTCCCTCTTCTCTTCACTCATGGAGATCTGCTAGAAGGAGAATCTCTAGAGAAACTCATTGAGGAGAACAGTGCATTAAGAGATCTAGTTCAGCAGTGTAGAAGCAAGATTTCACGATAAAAGATAGATTTCAACAATAAAGATCAGAATAACAGAGAGCAGGTGAATGATCTATGGCAGAAGATTGATACAATAGATCAGAATGGAGGAGGACACTACAGTAATCAGATGTTTGAAGAGGTTCAGAGATTCAGACGAGAGGAAGAAGAGCAGAGACAGAGAGAGGAAGAGGAGAGAAAACAACAAATGGAGAAACAAATACAAGAGGAGATTGAGAGAGTGAGAAAAGAGACAGAGGAGAAAATCAGAGCAGAATTTAAATGTCCACCAACATTTTTACTAGAAAGACTTAAACAAATGAGACAGAGAGAGGAAGACATGAAACGACAAGAGGAGGAACAACAGGAGATGTTTGAGAGATTCTTTTGCCACCTGGGTTCACCAAGGAGACATAAGGCAATGCTTACGGATATGGAAATGGAAACATGTATGGAAATGCAGAGAAAATGACGAGGAGATCGATAAAGGAAACGGAGGAGAAAATCAGAGCAGAGTTTGATGGTCCACCAAGATTTTTACTAGAAAGATTTAAGTCAATGAGACTGAGAGAGGAAGAGGAGAGAAAACAAATGGAGAAACAAAGACAAGAGGAGATTGAGAGAGTGAGAAAAGAGGCAGAAGACAAAATCAGAGCAGAGTTTGAAAGTCCATCAAGATTTTTACTAAGAAGAGTTAAGCCATGGAGACTGAGAGAGGTAGTAGAGAAAACACAACGAGAGGAAAAACAAAGACAAGATGATATTGAGAGAGTGATAAAAGAGACAGAGGAGAAAATCAAAGCAGAGTATGTGTCACAAACTCGGCCTCTGTGGCTCCCTCCGATCGCCACCTGAGGGCGCCCTCACCTGAGTATTAACTGTTCCTGTACTACATTTCCCATAACCCCGTACCTGGCCTGATTACACCCCACCTGATCCACATCTCCTGGACTATAAAAGACCTTCATACCCCACCATGCTTTGCGAAGTCTTGTTTGCCACGGCTACATTTCTGAGCGTTATTTCCAGTGTATGATCCCCTGTGTTTGACCTTGGACTGCCTATTACCCCTGTTGTCTGCCCGCCACCTGCCTACTGCTATCTCTGCCTGTTTACTGTTTACCCTGCTTTGTCTGCCGCCTGTCTTGACTATCCGCCTGGTTTTTGACTCTGATCTGCCCTGCCTCTGACACTGTCTTTGCTGGTATCTGACCTTCGCCTGTACGACTCTGATATTCTAAATAAAGCTGCAAAATGGATCTCCCCGAGTCTGCTTCGTTACAGAAGACTTCGCCAGACCCCGATCCAGCGGCTTTACAACGCATGTCGACCGAGCTATCGACCCAGGCAAGTGTTCTAGCTGTCCATCAACAACAGCTCACCCGTTTAACCTCAATCACGGAAGAACTGGTCAAAACGCTGCAAAGTATACGACTCACTCCCGCTGCTGAAAACCCACCGCCAGCCACGCCGCCAATGGCGGCTGCCACACCCGCAGCTACAACTAGCAGCCCACGGCTCGCCTTTCCCGAGAAATACGATGGATCGCCAGCGAGATGTAAGGGATTTCTATTGCAATGTTCACTGTTTATTTCTCAACAGCCAGCGCTATATCCCACAGACGCGAGTCGCATCGCTTTTGTTTGTTCGTTACTGACTGGTAAAGCTTTGGAGTGGGCAACCACTGTATGGATTAATGGACAAACCGCATTTACCTCATTGGATGAATTCCTGCAGCGATTCCGTGAGATCTTTGAGCACGCCGAGGGGGGCAAAGAAGCCGGTGAGCTACTGCTGGCGCTCCGCCAAGGGAAACAAACCGCAGCGGAGTACGCTCTTACTTTCCGCACGCTCGCTGCTCAAACTACCTGGGTTGAAGACACACTCAAGTTATTGTTCCGCAAGGGGCTGAATACTGAGCTCCAGTCTGAGCTGGCGTGTCGCGATGAGGGTCGCTCGCTTAACAACTACATTGATCTGGCGATCCGCGTCGACAACCTGATCAGAGCGCGCCGCCCTATCAGAAATTCTCCGTCCATGCCTGTGCTGCCATCCAAAACCCCTGATACAGAGCCCATGCAGATTGGTTCCACTCACCTGTCCCAGGAGGAACGCGAGAGACGCATTCAGCAGAGGTTGTGTCTATACTGTGGTCAGGCTGGCCACATGAGAGCCTCTTGTCCCGTTCGTCCGTCCAACCGAAACCCCACAACGGTGAGTCGCATTCCTACTTCTTCCACTGTTGAGATACCAGGAAAATTGTCATATAAGGATGTAACTATACACACTCATGCCATGTTTGATTCCGGGGCAGCTGGTAACTTTATGGATCTGAATTTCGCGAACTCGCAGAACATTAATCTAATCCCATGTGACTCTGTGTTATCAGTGGCGGCGCTAGACGGACGACCCCTGGGGACTGGACAGGTGAACTACACCTCTGACGACATTTCACTCCAGATCGGATCCCTACATAAAGAGACTTTGCGTTTTTACATCATTGACTCACCACAAAATCCTGTCATCCTGGGGTTACCATGGTTACGACAACACAATCCACAAATTGCCTGGGCAGATAACCAGATAACGCACTGGTCCGATCACTGTCATCAGACCTGTATCCAGTCTCTCCAACGCCAGAACACTCCAGAACCCACACTCTCTCTCGAGAAGCTTCCCAAGGAATATAAGGATCTCTCAGAGGCCTTCAGTAAGAGTCAGGCCGCCCAATTACCACCACACCGCTCCAGCGACTGTGCCATCGACCTCATTCCGGGATCTACGCCACCCAAGGGCCGTATATTTCCCCTATCACAACCTGAGTCAGAGGCTATGCAGAGCTATATTGAGGAGGAGCTGGCCAAGGGATTTATACAACCATCTACATCTCCAGCTTCAGCGGGCTTCTTCTTTGTAAAAAAAAAGGACGGTGGGCTGAGACCTTGCATTGATTACCGTGGACTTAATGAAATCACCGTAAAATTCCGCTACCCGCTACCATTGGTTCCTGCAGCCCTAGAACAACTCCGTTCCGCTCGCTACTTCACTAAACTGGATCTCCGAAGTGCTTACAACCTCATCCGCATTCGAGAGGGCGATGAATGGAAGACGGCCTTTTCCACCACCACTGGGCACTACGAATACCGGGTCATGCCGTTCGGCCTGGTCAACAGTCCCTCCATCTTCCAGGCTTTTATAAACGATGTGTTTCGTGATATGCTCAACAAGTGGGTCATCGTATACATTGACGATATTCTTATCTACTCTGACACGTTCACACAGCATGTCCAGCAGGTTCGGGCAGTTCTCCAAAGACTTATACATCACCAACTCTACGCTAAACTAGAGAAATGCGAGTTCCATCAGACCTCTACTTCATTCCTTGGATACATTATCAGTGCGGAGGGGGTCGCCATGGATGACAATAAGGTCCAGGCAGTGGTGAGTTGGCCGCGTCCTACTACCATCAAGGAATTGCAGCGCTTCTTGGGTTTCGCTAACTTCTACCGGCGCTTCATTCGAAATTTCAGCATGGTCGCTACCCCACTTACATCCATGCTCAGAAAAGGGAACACCAAACTGGTCTGGTCAACGACTTCGACAGAGGCTTTCCAGAAATTAAAACGGTTGTTCACAACCGCTCCTATCCTGCATCACCCGGACCCTGAGCTCGAATTCATTGTGGAGGTAGACGCCTCCAGCACGGGAATCGGTGCAATCTTGTCTCAACGGCACGGCAGTCCCCCCAAATTGTTCCCGTGTGCATATTACTCACGTAAACTGACCCCACCGGAACAGAATTACGATGTGGGCGACCGAGAGCTGTTGGCTATCAAAGCAGCCTTAGAACAGTGGCGACACTGGCTAGAGGGGAGTCTACATCCATTCACAGTGTTAACTGACCACCGAAATCTGGAATACTTGCGCACCGCCAAACGTCTTAACCATCGTCAGGCCAGGTGGGCTTTGTTCTTCACCCGCTTCCGGTTCACTGTCACCTATCGACCAGGCTCCAAGAATACCAAAGCCGACGCACTTTCACGCCAGTTTGAGTTTACTGCTACGCCTCCCACCAACGAACCCATTCTGCCTTCATCCTTAATCCTCGCACCCATTCAGTGGGACATAATGACTGAGATCACCCACACCTACCAGACAGAATCACCACCTGCCGATTGCCCTGCCGGGCGCACTTATGTGCCAGCGCCTCTTTGTGCCAGAGTCCTGCAAATGATACACACATCACCCAGCGCTGGACATCCAGGCATTGCCGCTACAGTTCAGCTCGTCAACAACTGGTTCTGGTGGCCTACACTACAAACAGACGTCATAACCTACATTCGTAACTGTGTCATCTGTCAGACCACGAAGTCACCCCGCCAACTTCCTGCCGGGCTGTTGCAGCCACTACCCATTCCACGACGTCCATGGTCCCACATAGCCATAGATTTCATCACCGACCTACCCAACTCTCAGGGATTCACCACCATACTCACCGTAATAGATCGGTTTTCCAAAGCCAGCCGGTTTATTCCTCTGCCCAAGCTCCCTACCGCCCTTGAGACAGCTGAACATCTGTGCAACTACGTGTTTCGCTTCTATGGTCTATCCGAAGATATTGTCTCGGACAGGGGGCCCCAGTTCACCTCCCGTCTGTGGTCCGCGTTCTTCCAGAGGCTCAACATAACGGTCAGTCTGACTTCCGGATATCACCCTGAGGCCAATGGCCAGGCTGAGAGGATGAACCAAGAACTCATACGCCACCTCCGATCCTATTGCCATCAGAATCAATCCGACTGGAGTCGGTATTTGTTCTGGGCCGAATATGCTCAGAATTCGCTGATCAAGCCATCCACGGGACTCACGCCTTTCAAATGCATCCTTGGTTACCAGCCTCCTCTATTCCCCTGGTCCGGAGAACCCACGGATCTCCCGGCCGTGGACCACTGGCTGCAAAGAAGTGAGGCAGTGTGGAACAATGCTCATGTTCACCTCCAGAGGGCAGTGAGGCGCCTGAAGGAGCAAGCTGATCGCAGACGCCGGGCTCCTCCTGAATACAATCCGAGGGATTGGGTCTGGTTGTCAACCAGGGACCTTCGCCTTCGCCTTCCCAGCAAAAAGCTCAGTCCCAGGTACGTGGGTCCATTCAGTATCATCCGACAAATTACCCCTGTCTCTTACCGTCTTGCATTACCCCAGAATACCGTATCTCACCCACTTTCCGTGTCTCTCTGCTTAAGCCCGCAGGTGGTCCGAGAGGAGTGGAGAACCTAGAGGGGGCCGGGGACCAGAGACCTCCTCCCCTCATCGTGGAAGGCGAGGAGGCCTATCAAGTTCACGAGCTACTGAACTCTCGACGCCGGGGCAGAGGCCTGCAATATCTGGTCGACTGGGAGGGGTTCGGCCCGGAGGAACGGTCCTGGGTAAACACTGACGACATCCTGGACCCAAGTCTCATCACCGAGTTCCATAGGACTCATCCGGAGCGTCCGGACCCTCGTCCACGTGGAAGACCACGGCGTCGCCCGCCTCCTCGCTTCAGGAGCCGCTCGCAGGGGGGGGGGCTCTGTCACAAACTCGGCCTCTGTGGCTCCCTCCGATCGCCACCTGAGGGCGCCCTCACCTGAGTATTAACTGTTCCTGTACTACATTTCCCATAACCCCGTACCTGGCCTGATTACACCCCACCTGATCCACATCTCCTGGACTATAAAAGACCTTCATACCCCACCATGCTTTGCGAAGTCTTGTTTGCCACGGCTACATTTCTGAGCGTTATTTCCAGTGTATGATCCCCTGTGTTTGACCATGGACTGCCTATTACCCCTGTTGTCTGCCCGCCGCCTGCCTACTGCTATCTCTGCCTGTTTACTGTTTACCCTGCTTTGTCTGCCGCCTGTCTCGACTATCCGCCTGGTTTTTGACTCTGATCTGCCCTGCCTCTGACACTGTCTTTGCTGGTATCTGACCTTCGCCTGTACGACTCTGATATTCTAAATAAAGCTGCAAAATGGATCTCCCCGAGTCTGCTTCGTTACAGTATGAAGGTCTACCAAGATTTTTACTTGAAAGACTTAAAGCAATGAGACTGAGAGAGGAAGAAAGGATACAAAAAGAGGTGGAACGACAGGAGGTGTTTGAGAGAGTCTTTGACCACCTGTGTTTACCAAAAATGCGTGTGGAAATGCAGAGAAAACAACACGAGGAGAAACAAAGACAAGAGGAGATTGAGAGAGTTATAAAGGAGATGGAGGAGAAAATCAGAGCAGAATTTGAAGTTCCACCAAGATGATTGAGACACACTTAAATCAATGAGTCAGAAAGATCAAGAGAGAAAGCTACAAGAGAAAAAAGACATTTCATGGACCATCAGTATTTCTACTAGAGAAAGAGAATCAAGAGTATAGAATGTGAACTAGAAGCAAGATTGAGAAGTTACATAAGAAAATTTAATATGGAATGTGTCTTTAGTTAATACTCCTAGATTCTTTGACACACTAATGAAACCTGATGAAGAAAGAAATGTTTATTTATCCAGTCCTCATGCTTTTCTCAGTATGAAATGAGGAAAGATTCAAGAATCAAGCAGTGGAGTTCAATCCATTTTTTTCAGGGTTCTGCATCATATATAGTTTAGAAGAACTAATGGTGCAGGTGGAAATAAAGAGGAACATAAGATTGATGGAACGATGAAGACAGATGAGAGAAGAGTATAATCAGTGAAGAATAAAAGAGGATTCAACCATTATACAATTGGCTAAAAGCACTGCTACATGCTTTGCCAAACTGCTGATAAAATCAGCCTGAGAAACATCATCATCAGCTTCCTCACTGCTGTGATCCAGCTGGAGAATCTGGGAACAGTACAGTATAAAACACCAGAACAACTGTACACAAACATTTCCTCATCCAGATGATGAGACGCTCTGGTTCAGAGACCGTAAGGTAGAATATTTAATATAATGGTAGATTAGTGTTTATTTTAAATTGAGATTTTGAAATATATTGTATGAGGTCAGTTGTTCAATCATCATTCTCTCTCATTTGTGTCCACAGAGCAGAATGGCTTCTATCAGCACTATTCAGCAGTTCAAAACATCTAAACACAGTTCATTGTTTCCGGCTACATGATGATGAGGTGGGCTCTCACACCACCTTTTCCTATAGATTCTTTTCTGCTATTATTAAAGTCCCCCTTTAGTTTATAATTTCATCCCTTAAAACTCATCTTTGACAATCAAAATGACATTTTGAAACTTATTTTTTAAAATTCTTCATGCCTTATAATAGCTTGAATGTAACTCGACACCCTTGCTTTATTTAGTATATGGCTGTTTCTCAGTAAGAGTTCTTCAGCGGTCTTGCGTCCTTGTGTTCTTGCTCTACGTCATCATCAACCGTCAAAGTTCAGTTCCACAGTGCGTTCCAAACGGGATATACCGCCCTCTGAAGGGCATTTCGGAGTGAAAATAATCATGGCCACCATATTGAAGGGTCGTTCCAAACCGAAGTGCTCAAAACTGGTCACTTCAAAGGGCCCTTCGGAATGAAGGATTTCGAAGGGTACAACTGATGGACACTTCGGGCCCCCATGATCCTTTGCACAGGCAAGTTGTTTGACGTCGCAGAATGGGTACAGGAGGTTCGGAGTTCAATTTTCCTGGTTTTGGCTTCAGTTCAATGAATGCAAGGCGGCGCCGGCAAGAGGCGGTGTGAGCGCACTTACGTTTCGGAGCTGTTCACCTTCAGACTTGCATATTAGTGATTCATAGTTACGTAAAGTATATTTTTGGAGATACTTTAATGCAGAGTTAAGTGCACCATGTCATCTTATTGTTAAGCTTGTATCATATAGAATTCCTAAACCTCGGCTAACAGCATCGCTATAGCTAGCATCCCACAACTACGGCAGCATGCAGGTATCGATAGACAATCCGCTTGTGAACAACCTACACGACTACTGCATGGCAGATGTTCCTGTGATCTCCCTCGGGGACCCAGATTTCCCCCCTCTCCCCATAACTCCTTCCACAACTCCCTCCAAACCTCCTGCACCAAAAAAAAAAAAAAAATGAAGCTGCAGCACTCCGTGGATCTAGACAGTGAAGGTATTGTGCAGAGAATCTCAGTCATCTTCAACACGAGAATCAACTCTCTGGAAAAGAGTGTGGAGAAAATGATTTCCAACAACACATTGAAGATTGAGGGGCTAAAGAAGACTGTTGATTTTGCCTGCGCTGAGATCAGTGAAGTGAAAGGTAAAGTGACACACATTGATAACCGAGTCAGCGTGGCGGAGAAAAAGATGAGCCTACTGGAACAACGAATTACTGAGCTGGAAAACTATTCACGACGGTGGAACTTGCGACTCTTCGGTGTGACTGAAAACAAAGACCAGAACGTCTGCCAAGAGGTTATACACATCTGTCAATCCATCCTGCCAGAACACAAGGCCAAACTCCCTGATGTTATTGACTCAGTGCACCGTCTTGGCCAACTAAAGAAAGGTGCCACCAAGCCTTGAGGGATAATTATACAGTTTAGTGCTCGTATTTACCGTGATGCTGTCTGGAAGGCTGCAAAGAAGTCCACTTTCCTGCAAAACAACAAGCTACGTTTTGCTGAAGACCTGTCCCCAGCAGTCAGAGAGCGAATGATGCAGCTGTGGCCACTGGTGGCTAAAGCACAAGAACAAGGGAAAGCTGCTTACTTCGTTGGAGGTCGAGCCTTTGCCAACGGGGCTGAACTGTTTCCAGATACCTGATTGTGGTAAATGTCACAACTGTCAATATGTGCCTTAGGTCGAGTTAAGCTATAATATCCTAAATGCTCATTATTCACTGTGTGTATATTTTTCTATCTGTTCTGAGAAACATTATATTTTCAAGCTATTTTTATAAAGGTTGTTGAGCTCTTTAATGACACTCAACTGAATATGTTCAGAAGACAACGTCTATTACATCCTGTTCAATTATTTGCAATGCTCTGTATAGCATTTTATGTCTATTAGTTGCTAATATCTGGTATGTATTAAGTTGTCGACTGAGAACCTAGGTATCTCCTTAGTTTTCAGTGTTTCACTAAGTTTTGCTATGCAGCTTTTATTTAAGTTAATTGATGCAGCTCCTTACAGTAAGGTTAAAGTCTAATTTCTTCCAAACTTTACCTCTTATATTGTTCTATCAGTTGTTGTTAATACGTCTTTATCTATCATTACTCTCAATGGCAGGGGGATAAGAAATATTGTTAAACGCAAGGCGTTATTTTTGTTTGTCAAGCAGCACAAATCTGATTTCTGTTTCATTCAAGAGTCACACTCAGTTCCGGACGATGGTAGATTTTGGAGATCCCAATGGGGGAATGATCTATTGCAGGCTCATGGGTCTGAACACTCTGCTGGTGTTGCGACTCTAAAATATAATTTTCCAGGGACTATTATTTTATCTGTCAGTGATACATCAGGTCATTTTTCAAGTATTAACCATTGAAAACTTTACTTTGATAGTTATTAATATATATGGCTATAATTCTAACCATGAGAACAACATAATGCTTGAAACCTTAGAGAAGCATATACAAAACACCCATAATAACTTTCCAAATTCAGGTATAGTAATGGGGGGATTTTAACATGATTCTGGATCACAATATTGACTGTTGGCCTCCACGTGTTTCCACTGCAGTAAATGATAACTTAACATTATTTATGAAAAAATTTAACTTTATTGATGTATGGAGATATAACAACCCTAACATAAGTGCTTTTACTTGGAGTAATGGAAGTGCCACCAGACTCTCACGATTGGACTATTGGTTAGTTTCTGATCATTTGAATATTGAGAAAATATCAGTTAATATCATCACAACCCCATTAACAGATCATAATGCAGTCTCCATCTTTATCCCTTTGCACTCTGCCCCCTCCACAAGATGTAGGAATTCTTACTGGAAAGTAAACAGTTCACTTCTACAACACGATGAAGTAAAATCAGACATAACGAATCTAATAGTGAAATTCTGGAATAAAGCAAAGTCCGAGGATGCTTTTGGTAGCAATTGGGAACTGCTAAAGTTTAAAACTGGCCAATATTTGAGGAATTATGGTAGTATCTTATCCAAAAATCGTAAATTGGAGGAAGAAAGAGTGGTCTCTAAAATAATTTCCTTGTACCAGAAGGACCCTGCAGATATATCAGAGGAGGAACGACTAACTTTAATTAAAAGTTAGTCGTTAACTTTAAATTTTGGAACAACTTAAACTAAATAAGATCTTCTCCAACAAAGCAAAAGGTGCCTTTATAAGGTCAAGGAAAGGGTGGATTGAAGATGGGGAGCAGAACTCTGCCTATTTTTTTGGCTTAGAAAGATATCCTGGTGTTGATGGCCTCTCTGCAGAGTTTTATCAGGCGTTTACACAAGATTTAGCTCCCTTTCTACTTGAAGTAATATTAGAAAGTGTTGAAAATGGTTCTTTACCTCCTTCGCTGACCCAAGGCTTAATTACCTTAATACCCAAACCCAATAAGGATCCACTGTTTATAGATAATTGTCGACCTATTTCATTACTAAACACTGACTACAAAATTTTTGCCTCAATTATTGCAGAATGGTTAAAAAATGTTTTAGACTCTATCATTGATGAAGTCCAATCAGGATTCATGAGAAAAAGACACATCTCAAACAATATTCGGCTTGTCTTAGATATAGTTGATTATTCATTTCTATGTCCTGATGATAGTTATGTCATTTTCTTGGACTTATATAAAGCCTTTGACACAGTAGAACATAACTTTATATTTCAAACTATTGAGAAATTTGGTTTTGGTAATTTTTTTCTGTAAAGCTGTTAGAACAATGTACTGCAAAGGCAATAGCTGTATCAGACTAAAAAATGGGACATCACCTAGATTTGAGCTGCAAAGAGGCATCCGACAAGGCTGCCCTGCCTCCCCCTACCTATTAGTTTTATGTTCTCAACTTCTTTCCACCCATATTAAAAATAGTACTTTAAAAAGAAGTTATCCTCACCCAACTAGCAGATGATACTACATTATTTTTAAAAGATGCCAACCAAGTGCCAAACGCTATCAAAACAATAGAATTATTTTCAGCAGCTTCTGGACTCTGCTTAAATCTGAAGAAGTGTGAACTTTTTTCCCTTAAAGAAAGCGACACCTCCCAGATCTGTGGCATACCAATCAAAGATAAGATCACTTATCTAGGGATTACTATAATGAAAAATGAGGAGAGATGCTCTGTAAACTTTAATTTGATTAGTGATAAGACAAAGAAAAAGCTAAATGAATGGCTGCAGATGGATTTATCCTTGAAACGACAAGTATTGTTGACAAAGGCAGAAGGTTTATCCTGTCTTACATATGCAGCTAAGCCCCTTGTTTGTCAACAAAAAGCTCTGTAATTCCATTGACAATTTACTTTTCAATTTTATTTGGAAAAACAAGACGCATTATGTGAAAAAATCTGTTATCATGAACACCTTTGAATGTGGTGGTCTAAACTTTCTTGATTTTACAACCCTTAATAATACTTTTAAAATTAATTGGATAAAGCATTTTCTAAAAAATCCCACATCTACATGGAATTTTATACCTAACTATATCTTCTCTAAGGTTGGTGGTCTAGAATTCTTATTTTTATGTGATTATAAAATAGAAAAAATTCCCTTAATTTTATCTAAATTCCATAAACAAATGCTCTTAGCATGGTAATTAATTTACTACATACTACATACAACATAATTTCTCCCCACATAGGTGCTTCATCTGGAATAATCGGAATAAATCCTTATTCTTGGTTCAGTAATAACATAATTCTAGTGTCCCAACTAATAAATGATAGTGGTTCATTGCTGAATTATTCTGAATTCCTTAACACTTTTGGCATTCCAATCACCCCAAGAGAGTTTGCAATTGTTATGGATGCCATCCTATCTGGTATTTTAACTCTCTTAAAAGTGGCTGGAAAACCAGATTGCCTACCAGATCAGATTGACCTCAGTTGGTAAATTATGTTTCGCAACCACAATGAGGAATAATAATCGTAATATTCACTCTTTATTCCAGAGAGATGTCACCAGCACACCTTTGTTATGGAAAAATGTACTGTTTGGTTTCCATGATAACATAAGTAAAAAACACAAAGAAATATACCTAATTAATCTATTGATCATTTTAGGGAAATATCATATTCACAAAGCCAAATTTAGTAATTCTAAACCTTCTTTTATTGCTTTTAGTAAGGAGACGGAACAGTACATCAATTCCATCCATGATTCAAAAAATAAGAAGGCTGCTAAAACCATTCAGATATGCTCTATCTGTAATGTATTTATTTGAAACCCCCCGGCTCTGCTCTTGTCTATTATTTGTTCTTTCTGTATTAATGCCTCTATTTGTGTGTTCTTACTGTTTGTATCATAAAGATTTAATAAAGATTAAAAAAAAAAAAAAAAAGTTCAATTTTCCTACCTATAAATGTATAATATAGTATTTTTCTATACTACTGCAATATTTATATGAGTTAGATTTCGTACATTAATAAATAAACTAACGTTAAACAAAATGCGTGTTTTTTGGGGGGTTAACCAGCACACAAAATGTGCGACAAAGGCGCTTCCTTGATTGTCTCGTTAAGATGACACAGAAGTACGTTCCAAAAAAAGAGGTTTTTTTTACCCCTACACCTTCATCCCTTCGAAGCTCTCACTCCGGAGGGTAAACCCTTTGAAGGGATTAGGGCATAGGGATGAGCCCTTCCGAATGGAACGCAGGGCCAATTCTCAAGAACGCAAGAACAGAGGGCGCATGAAAGTACACGGATGTGTTCTTGATATCGAGGATGCATCGAATGCAAACTTGAGAGAATCGAACCGTTAAAAGACGCTGCGGGCGGTCGACATACAGAAGCCTGCAAGCTTTAATGTTCTTGTTCTCACTTATGAGATTCCCACTACAAGCTCGCAAATACGTGACGGCTCGTGAAAGTAAACTGTTTGTTTTGCTTAATTTTAATAAAGTGATAACCTGAAGAAAGTCTGCAGTATTTTTATTGGAACATAAAAAATAATCTTAACATTGACAAAGCATGTAACACAAAGGCTACTCATTTTCATAAATACACGCAGTGAAATAAAAATATATAAAATGATATGAAAACAATGACTATAATAATTGTGAAAAAAATCTTTTAATAGGTTATGACAATTGTAATGTTATGTTGTATTTATTGTGCATTAGCCACTTAATATGCTGGGACAGTTAGTTGAGTAACAAGATCACAGCACATCTCAATTCTCAAATGATGCGTTCTGTGTCCTCGTGTCCTTCCGAGTTCGTTCTTTCAAGGTCGCCTGGCAAGACCGGTCTCCACGAGAACGCAAGTCCGTTCTCTGCATACTTGGAATTGAGAAACAGCCTATGTGTTTTAATGAATATGCAAATTGGTCCCAGCCTCCACTCAATCACACCAGTTTGGACAGTGGAGAAAACCCCACCCCTACAGTGACATGATTGTACATGTTTGTGATGGCAGGAAACAGGGGTGAGGTTTCTGAGACTGTGGCTGCATCCAAAAACCTAGATAGCTGTCTTGCTGCCTCGCTGTCTTATAAGAGAATGACTTGTAAGGCAGCGTTTGTGCATGAAGGCACCTCATGAAATTGATTTCAGACAGACTTCTGAGGCAGCATAACGGTTTAATGATCTGCAGCAATATAGCGCAAGCTTTGGTGAGAACTAAACAAATATTTAATTATTACCGTAGTAATTTCTCGATAGAAATTATATCAAAATTGAAATGTTGGTCAAAATCACAAACTGAGCAGCAAACGCAACTTTTGTATATGCCATCTTTATTTTTCTAGCTCAACTGTCACAGAATGGAAAGCACGGGATTCTGGGATATCAAAGGCAGCTAAGGATACATCTATGCTTCCTTCAAAAATCGATCTGAGGAAGGTATCTCATGAGACAGGAAGTGGAGCTAACATTGGATTCGGACATGCCTTGATGCCTTACTACCTTGAAATGTGTCCTCAGAAGGCAGCATTTTCCAGTTTTCAGACGCAGCCTGTATTTCGTTCACTGCAGTTTTAAAGGATTAGTTCACTTCAGAATTAAAATTTTCCTGATAATTTACTCACCCCCATGTCATCCAAGATGTTTATATCTTTCTTTCTTCAGTTGAAAAGAAAATTTTGATGAAAACATTCCAGGATTATTCTC
This sequence comes from Megalobrama amblycephala, assembly GCF_018812025.1. Taxonomy (NCBI): domain Eukaryota; kingdom Metazoa; phylum Chordata; class Actinopteri; order Cypriniformes; family Xenocyprididae; genus Megalobrama; species Megalobrama amblycephala. Next base: position 23,248,509 of record NC_063050.1, read on the forward strand.
CATATAATGGACTTCACTTTACAGTGTGCCTCTGGATTGTGTGACTGGCTGCTGAGGCATGAATCTATGCCAGCTGACCCTGAATGCCTCTGCATTATTCAAGAAAAAGCTTGTTCAAACCAATGCCGCAGTATGCATGAGATTGCATTACATTGGAGAATTCAAACAACGTGCAGAGCGTGCATGAGAATGGTTTCTGCGAGGAACGCTGTGATGAGTTTAACAATGCTTACCACGTGGATCATATAGATCATATTCAGACCGGAGCAAGCGCTTTTCAAGGTTTAATAGACATATTTACTTAGTATTTACATATATACTTTTGTGCTCTAAACATGAACCAGCACTGTGCGTGCACTTATTTAATCACGGATATTCAGCTGTTTTATTAACATCTTTCCGAAACACTGATTAAGCGATTACACAAGACATGATATATATTTCGGTAAGTTGTACTGTATCTTTTAACGTAGCTTTAGATCAGGGGTGTCAAACTAATTTTAAGCTAAGGGCCTGATCGGAAAAAATGACACCATGTGCAGTGCACTGACAATTAATTGAATATTAACCACAAACAACAAATACATTTTGAAAGAAAGCAACAAAAAAAAAAGAAAGCAAAAAAAAAAAAAAAAAAAAACAGTTTAAACTGCATTTAATAGGTTATCAGAAATTTCAAATTAACACTGATTCCTTATCAAAACTATTTACTTTTCCATTGAAGTGTTTTTTGATTTTTTTTTATATTAATAAGTAAGCTATAGTTGGTCAGCTAAGAAAGATGCTACAAACTGTTTTGTGTGCACACAATTGCACTAAATGTGAACCATAAAGGCACAATATATTAAAACTGCACACACATTACTGCACAATTTGAAAAACTGCCCTTAACATCTTTATATAATAATTCCTCTGAAATGGAATAACTTCTCATATAATCTAAAAAAATCTACTTATGTCAATAAGTAAACTTGGCATACTTAGCTAAAGTCAATGAAAATTAATCATTCACTCTGAATATGGACATCAAATATAAACTAGAAATGAGAGCATTTCATTTAACAAAGAAAATTCTATTGCATTTGTAATGCATGACATTACAAAACACATATAATGATTTGCTTCCTGAAACCTGACATCTTTTTTCTTCAACCAGTGCATCAACATCAGGGACCAGTTTTTGGGTAGTTGCCACACTCATAATGTCATTTAGATGTCTTTGTGTCAGTCGAGAGCGCAAATTGGACTTAATGTTCATCACAGAGGTATGTAGTTCCGAACATGCTGAGGATTTTGGAGGCAAAGACTGGAGCCATATCCAAATACTCACACTTGCGGTCTTTGCACTTGACCACTCGTCTACTTGTATGACGTATTTCCTGTATTTGGCCCAAGTGGACATGAAGACTGCAAGTGTGTAGAACTTTTGATTGCCCGATGGGACACACTTATAGTCTTGCAAAAAATGCCAGCGTTTACAGCTTTTTTTATTATTATTTTCAGTACTTTGCATTTTAAAATATACTTGTCTGTTCAGAGGTTCCTGTGTAACTAACAAAAGACACTATTTTAAAAGTGTGGTGCTTCTTTAAAGGATTAGTCCACTTTTAAATAAACTTTTCCTGATAATTTACTCACCTCCATGTCATTCAAGATGTTCATGTACTTCTTTCTTCAGTCGAAAAGAAATTAAAGTTTTTGATGAAAACATTCCAGGATTTTTTTCCTTATAGTAGACTTCAATGGGCACCAAACAGTTGAAGGTCATAATTAGTTTCACTGCAGCCGCACATAATGGGCCTAAGTAACTATAAAGTTTACTCTATTATTCTTCCAGTTCACCAGCCACTTACTTGCATATATTTCGGGAGAAATTGATGAATTCACCTGCTGTAAATCCGACTGACAGGACTCTGTGAACTGCAGCGCAAACTAAGATGGCGGCGCCCATCTCGCATTATAGATCAAGATAAAGATCATTTATAAAGGTTTTAAAACGACAAAGCACATTCACTTACACATATTTGAGAATCGGAATATCATTTAGTTGATGACTTGATATGAATAAATGTCAGCAAATTATATTTGTTATTGCTGCTTCCACTGATGTCTGACATCAGTGTGTATTTTATAAACTCTAAATATATTGTTTTAATGGTGCTTATGCGTATTTAAATGTCTGAAACCTTAAAAGAAACATTATGTGGCTGAAAACGCTGCATAGCTGTGATATATGACAAGAGCTGCGCGCGTCCGTCTCGCAGCCAGAGCGCGAAAGTACAGTTTGAATCATGGTAAGCAATTTTGCGAATATTTTAAATATAAAAGGAAAAACTAAATAATAGCGATCCATCTGTCATACTTGTGTTATTGTTGCTGCGTTCAGCGCTCGTGACACGCAAGACGTGTCGCCATGGAAACATTAAAGGCAAACGTTCTAAAATAACGGTCGCCTTAAAAAAACTCACTCTGGGGGGACAGTTTGAATATTTTAAACTCACGCTCGAAAGGGTTAAAACACGTGTACTCTATTTTTTATGGTTTTGTACAATAGTTGTTTAATGTTGTTTGTTTGATTTCCACATAAAGCTGTGTTAACTAGCTTGGAGCGTGGAGAACTGCCACGAACACAAATAGCCTACACCTATTTACATTTTTGTTTTACCCCAAGATGTTCTTTAGATACTGCACTAACTTTCTACAATACACTACAGTTATTATAGATTATAGATACAGATAAATATCAATAAAATAAATATAAATTCTGTATCCAGATAAATGAGCTATTATCACTGTTGCTTAAACTCAAATAACTTAAACTCAAAAAATAAAAAAATGTTAAAATAGACTTATATTCTCCAAGTTGTTCTGGAAAACTTTAGATATCAGAGGTCTCACTTGGTCACAATGTCTTTTTTGTCTTGTTGTTAAATACGTGGAATCTGCCCTCATATTTCTGAATGAGTTCCTTCAAGCTTTCAGTCTCATTAATGAATTCATTCATTGTCAGTTTTGCAATAGTATATATCAGTTAGTTCAAACTTTAACCTGTAGAGGGCAGTAATACACTTAGCAGTGTCTACACTGCCAGAATTCTAATAGAGAAGAAGAAGACGAAGAGAGCATTGCTGCGTCCCAATTCGCCTACTTATACTACACCCTAAAAGTATGTACTCTTTCTGTGAACAAAAAGTACTTACTTTTGAGTGTGTAGCAAAAGAGTTTTTTTTTTTTTTTTTTTTTATTGAAGGTAACATTGGGTACAAACGTGTAAAACCATCAATATACAAACAAATATTTATACAGACATACCATACCAGAAACAAAGAACAACAACAAAAAACAAATAAATTAAAAAAAAAAAAAAAAAAAAAAAAAAACATACATACATAGAGGTGGAAAAAAGAGAATATGAAGAGGATTCGGGAAATAGGTCATAATATTTATACAAAAGTTTTCCATTCTTCTTGTTCTTTACAAGCTTGTGTGATTTAAGAAGCATATTAAGTTCCAAAATATAATGTTTAAAACATAAGGAAGACTTATTAAATTTCTGCTTGTGTATACAGAACTTAGCATATAAGATTATAAAATTTAATACAAACTCCAGGGTGCCATCTTGTGGGAAACAAAAGTAACAAATAATATCTTTCAGGGTGAATGAGTGAGTTATATTTTGAGATTGGAGAAAGTGAGTACCCAAATCTTCCCAAAACCTTTTGGTAACTGGACAATTAAAGAATAAATGAGGAATGGTTTCAGTGTCCTGTTTACAAAAGCTGCAGCATGTGTCAATGTCTCGAAACTTATGGAGTTTCTTTTGTGTCTTTTTTACTCAAACAAACATATTGTGTATAAAATATTTTGTAATTAAAAAATATATATATTGCAAAAAAAGTCTTCTTAAGGCTCAAAAATAAAGAAGTTGATAACAGAATTATTTGCAGTGCGTGTAAATCTTTGAAAACCTTTATTTTTCCTTGTGCACTTCGAGAACTTTTCATCCCAAACCCACACATTTTGCTCTCTTTTCTGCTGTCTTTTTTGCGGGTCAAAATATTTTGCTTGCGAGGTGAATAGGTTTGCAAGCTGAAAAGTTTTGCAAGTTGAAAAGTTTTGCGAATTGAAAAGTTTTGTTTGCACGTGAAGCTGTAGCTCAGTGGGCGGTCTCTACCAACCAGGATGAAAGCCATTTTTCTATTGGTCACCCTCGATTGAAGTGACAAGTTGGCCACGCCCACTACGGTTTCCAGCCTCTGCTGCTGCCACCGAGAAGATAAGAGAAGCGAGAATGGCGAGCAACAGGTCGTTTACTGGGTAAGATAACTAATTTAATATCATAAACGCAGTGACAAGTGAACTGAATGAGTCTCTCTTCTTATGCTGTCCCATTTAAATACTTAAAGTTGGCTAGACCAGTCTGTAGTTAGTGTTACCATTGACTAGATTTTATTAACGTTAGCCAACACTAGCAGCCAGAGCCACCATTAGTAACGTTTGCCGTGTGGTCGATGTCCAGTGTTGCTAGCTGAGCTGACATTCATAATCACATTTGGATTTTCTCAGCGTAAAGGTTGAGAGGCACTATTTTCGATGTTCGTAGAGTTGGGCCTAGGTTCTGGGGTAAAAATATCCGCTTGTTATCTCGTGACGTAAGGAACGCCGTTTCTGGGTCCAAGCCCCGGCTAGTTTGACTTGAGAATGCCATCTCCGCGGCCGTTTATGAGCGCTATTTATTCATAATAAACATTTATCATTTTAAAGTTACACGTTTAAAATACTTACAGTCTATACAACAGTCTCCATGGTCACAGCGTCACAGACATTAATATTTTAACGATTTATAAAAGATGAATCACTGTCTGGCCATCTGGGATTTTGGTATGGAGATAAAGGTTATGATTATAATGTTTTTTGTAGTATTACACCACATTATGTCAACCTTTACGCTGAGAAAATCCAAATGTGATTATGAATGTCAGCTCAGCTAGCAACACTGGACATCGACCACACGGCAAACGTTACTAATGGTGGCTCTGGCTGCTAGTGTTGACTAACGTTAATAAAATCTAGTCAACGGTAACACTAACTACAGACTGGTCTAGCCAACTTTAAGTATTTAAATGGGACAGCATAAGAAGAGAGAATCATTCAGTTCACTTGTCACTGCGTTTATGATATTAAATTAGTTATCTTACCCAGTAAACGACCTGTTGCTCGCCATTCTCGCTTCTCTTATCTTCTCGGTGGCAGCAGCAGAGGCTGGAAACCGTAGTGGGCGTGGCCAACTTGTCACTTCAATCGAGGGTGACCAATAGAAAAATGGCTTTCATCCTGGTTGGTAGAGACCGCCCACTGAGCTACAGCTTCACGTGCAAACAAAACTTTTCAATTCGCAAAACTTTTCAGCTTGCAAACCTATTCACCTCGCAAGCAAAATATTTTGACCCGCAAAAAAGACAGCAGAAAAGAGAGCAAAATGTGTGGGTTTGGGATGAAAAGTTCTCGAAGTGCACAAGGAAAAATAAAGGTTTTCAAAGATTTACATGCACTGCAAATAATTCTGTTATCAACTTCTTTATTTTTGAGCCTTAAGAAGACTTTTTTTTGCAATATATATATTTTTTAATTACAAAATAATTAGTTTTACTCTCAAACACAATATGTTTGTTTGAATAAAAAAGACACAAAAGAAACTCCATAGAAACTTAGCAACAAAACAATTTGTAGGTTAAATGTTATGTAAAAGTTTAAAGTGGACCTCTTTAGCTTTATTAGAGATACAGTATTTGTGAGGAATCAACCATGTTTTTTTCCAATTTATTTCACTTATTAAGGAATTCCAATAAAACATACCCCTTGGAGCAATGGAGTTACTCTTTTGCAAATGTCGGCGAATATGCTTATTGTTACATTTTTTATCAGACAGTTCTACACCATCCAACATAAGTGAAGGCTGTCTGATATCTTTGTTTCCATAGCTCAGATGATTTTTAATTCATTGTCTAATTCCGCTAGGGATGGCATCAGTGATAGCTTTAAAGTCTTTAAAAGGTATTGGGAAATCATGAGCTTCCATAAACTGTTCATAAGAGAGCATGGTGCCAGAATCATCAAATAAGCAGAGTACATGGTTAATTCCTCTATCGAACCACTTAGGGAAGAATACTGATTTATTCCTAATAAGAATGTCGCTGTTGCTCCAAAGGAGAGATTTGTGTGGTGAGAAGTTGTGATTGAAGGACAATCTCCAGGCCAAGAGGGACTGTTGATGGAAGTTGGATAGTTTGATAGGTAGTTTATTTGGTAGAAAATTACACTTTAGAAGAAACGAGAGCCCACCCAGTTTATTAAAAATAAAGTTCGGAATAAAGAAAAAAATAGAATCAGGATTTCGAATGCACCTTTTTAACCAATTAATTTTGAATGTGTTGACCACATCTATAAAATCCAAAATCTCTAGACCTCCCTTTTCTTTAGGGTTAGAGAGAACATTGTTTTTAAGCCTATGAGACTTGTTCTTCCAAATGAAATCTAAAAAGGTCTTGTTGACTTGATTAGCAGTTGAGTCCTTTACAAATAAGGAAGGGTAAACAAAGCGAGAAAGGCCTTCTGCCTTGGAGAGTAATACTCTACCTAAGACGGACAAGTCTCTTTGTAGCCAGCAGTTGAATATTAATTTGGTTTTCTGTATCCTATTCGAAAAATTTAAGTTCTGTCTAACTATAATATTTTTACATACATGTATACCTAAATATTTTACATTCTGTTTAACTGGAATGTTATCAATAGCAGAGTCACTACAACAATGAAGTGGCAACAGCTCACACTTGGATCGATTAAGCCTTAAACCAGACGCATAAGAGAATTTCTCCACCAATTCAAAGACAACACTCAACTGGTCCTTGTTGTTCAAAAAAATGGTGGTGTCGTCCGCCAGCTGTGAGATCTTTATTTCTTTTCCAAAAATCTTTATTCCTTCAAAATGTGCTTCCTTTACTAAGTGTATAGCTAGTAGTTCGGTTACTAAGATAAATAAAAAGGGAGAAATGTTGCATCCCTGTCTGACCCCCCTATTAATCTGAAATCGTGGAGAAGTATTTTGATTAATTATAACAGAACTATTTATATCTTTGTAGAACATGCTGACAATGTTGATGAAAGGGCTTCCAAAACCAAATGCCTTGATGGCTTGTATTAAACAGGGGTGTTCGATTGTGTCGAACGCTTTGTAAAAATCAAGAAACAAAACGAAGGCGTCAGAATCAACATTGTCAGCATAGTCAAGCAAGTCTAAAACGAGCCTTATGTTATTGCTTATGTGGCGGTTTTTCATGAAACCCGTTTGAGTTTCTGCAATTATTGAATTTAAATCCGATTTTAATCTATTTGCATATACAGAGGCCAGAATTTTATAATCTATAGTTAATAATGTGATTGGACGCCAATTATCAATTAAGTGAGGGTCTTTACCAGGTTTCGGGATCAAGGAGATGATGCCTTGCTTCATTGTTGTGGTCATTTCCCCTTGATCAATACACTCCCTAAACATGTGCATTAAAGGGAGTTGAATAAGCTCCCAGAAATGAATATAGAACTCCGCTCCTAGCCCATCTATCCCGGGAGATTTTCCTTTCTTCATAGCAAACAAAGCATTTTTAACCTCATTTAAAGAGATATCAGTGTCACAAGATGCTTTATAATCTTCACTAATAATAGGGATACTGTGCTGAATTTTTTCAAAAAAACTTACACTTTCTTCTCTGTTAAAATTAGACTGATATAAATGACCATAAAACGAGCTAACAAATTTAGAAATGTGAGTAAGATCCTTAGAAAGGGTGCCATCAATGTAGAGCTCAGTTACAGAATTTCTTTTAGCATTCCTTTTTTCTAAAGCAAAAAAGTAATTGGTGTTCTTTTCGCCCTCTTCCAGCCACTTAGCCCTTGATCTAATAAATGCCCCCTTTGCCATTTCTGTATATATTTGGTCTATCTGAATTTGGATGGCTTTTAGCTCAATTTCTTCTTCTGGGTTAATGTTTCCTTTTGACATTAATTGAGTTAACTTATTCATCAAGACATGTTCTGACTTATATTTTTCTTTCTTTATTTCCTTAGATCTTTTTATAGCCAATTGTCTAATTTTATACTTGAAGTACTCCCACTTTTTCTTATGTCCATTATTAATGTCAATCTCGAAGATCTCTTTCGCTAGAAGCTTAACAGATTCATTAAAGGAGTCGTCACTCAAAAGAGTATTGTTAAATTTCCAATAACCTCTTATGCCCGATTGCGGGTCAATGGAGCCTAGTTTCAAAATAATTAAGTTGTGGTCCGAAAAGGGTGCATAAACATGTTTAACCTCATTAACAAATTGAAGAGCAGAAGAAGAAACCAAAAATAAATCAATTATCGACTTCAAAGTTAGACTTCTATTACTCCAGGTGAAATCTTGGATGCCTGGGTTAAAAAAACGCCAAGCATCAGTCAAGGATAGTTCTGAGCACAGAGAAGAGATTAAATCANCACCTTAAAACACATTTTCTGTATTGTTTTCGATTATTGACTAATTAATTACAGTTTAAATGCTCGGTTTTATCATGTCTTACCTGAAAAATATCAACCGGCGGGAAATACCGCAACGATGCCGCGTCATCCAGTGAACTTCCGATCTGATTGGATCTGGAATCGTCTCTTGTATTTGTATCGGTGATTAACCATGTAGATGGATGATAACAGCCACCTGAGCCTACCAGTAGGCACAGCGGGCCCCTTCTGGCCCATATATATGAGCTGATAACCACTGATAACGCCCATTCAATCGAGTGATAACATTCGAAGCAGGTGGTTGAGGTTGAGTTCACTTTCTGAGGTAAAACTTTACTTCATACGAAATTATATCAACGACTTTCAATAAATAAATAAACTACATGCATAAATCAATCAATTCTGGTGAGATGTAAAGTAAAAAAGGTGAGAAATCCTGCCAGAGTATAAAGTTAAAAAAAATTAATCCTGTCCTGACATTAAAGTTAATTGTTTGAGGTAAATTTTTACTTCACAAGCCATTCATGTAATTAATTTATTAATTGAAAGCTGTTGATTAAAATTTCTTGTGACAAAAAAAACTTCTGTCAGGGGTTAGAAAAAGGGCAGTCTATAGGGTAATGGTATGAATTAATCAACTACATTGACAAATCAATTCCTGTAAAAAAAAAGTGCCCTTTTTCCACTTCCTGGCAGGAAAGTTCATTTTTAAGGTATTTTTACTTCACAAGACATTTATTCATGTAATTGAAAGTTGTTTTTCCATAAAACACTTCAATTTTACTTCAATTTTAAACTTTAATAGACACAAAAGCATTTTTTTAAATAACTCCTCTGATAGCCGTTATGACAAATGACATACAATATAGTTATAACTCTGACAGGATTATTCTTTTAAAACAATTGTAAAAATGACATGTTTATTATAAGTGTTCTTATGCATTGCCCCTACTCACGCCCAGGACCGATTCGCCGCAGATGTGTGGCGAACCGGACTACCTGTAAAGCAGCCACCTTCAAATCAAAGGAAGGAAAAATAAAAAGCATGTCCTTCACAATTAAAACATCTAGTGCACTCAGTGACAAAACAAGTATTTACATGTCATCGACCTTTAGGTGACGAACCAAATTTAGAAGAGGGTGCGACCTGTTACCTTAAAAACGTTACAGTGAGCAACAAATATGGCAGCCAAAATATACATTTTGGCAAATCATCCAGCAAATTTAGGACAGCACCAATTGAATTGGCAGCAAAGGTAGAAAAGGCTGCCAGAGAGGCCCTATGCCCTCAATCTCAAAAAGTCACGGGCAATGAAGGTGACATCTTCTCAAGGGGTGACTACTTGAGTCTCCAAGGGCGAGTGGTCAAAGTAAGTTAATGTCCTCGTTGAATATCTAAAGCTTAAAGGGAATTTCTGTCATTAATTACTCCCCGTCATAATGTTCAAATTCCATGTATATTTAAATCTGCTTCAGTCACAGGAAACAATCGCTGCATGTTGAGCAGTCTTAGAATCTTTTATCTAGTCTCTAAAACCAAGGACACACTTAACGATTGTAAAAGGCCGATTATGAATGTAAATTGATACTTATGACTGATCGCGCTCAAACGCATCCAGTCAGAGCCAGTTGCATTTAGTCTGCGATTCATTCAAATTCCATGTGTAAGTAGCCTATATAAATCTGCTTCAGTCGCAGGAAACTATCGCTGTATGTTGAGCACAGACTTCGAATGTTTTAGCTAGTCGTTAAATGTGTGCCTGGCTTAAATGTGTGCACAGCTTATCTGATGATAAATGAGAATCTTTACAAAAAGTCCAATTTAATTCTCAATTGTTGGAAAAAGTAGCTATTCAATGGATTAGTCCACTTTAAAATAAATTGAGTAAATTATCAAGAAATTTTTTTTTTAACCTCAAGATGGCAACACCAAGCCTTTATCACGCCCAGGGCCAGAACCGATTTGCTGCAGATGCCAACCGGACTACTTCTGCAAAGCAGCCACCTTCAAATTAGATGAAGGAAAAAGAAAAAGCTTGTGTTTTACAAATAAAACAACTATTGCGCTCAGTGACGGAAAAAAATATATATCTGTCGACCGACCTACGGTGATGCACCAAATTTTAAATGGGGTGACGTATTTTCTAAAAAAAACAAAAAAAAAAACAAATGTGGCCGCCAAAACGTATATTTTGCCAAATCATCCTGTAAATTCAGGGCATCTCCAAACAGAGCAGGATGAAAAGGCTGCCAGAAAGGCCCTATGTCCTCAATCACAACAAGTCCCGCACTGACTGACTGACTGCCTGCACATGGCGAATCTGCAGTTTTTTTAATTCACCTGTAATAATCTGACTCATTTGATTGGTCATGAGCTCAAAAGAAACATGTGTGATTGGTTATAATGCTCAACGGTGGAAAAAAAAAGTATAAAACATAATCTTGCATGCCACGTGAGCATTTACTTATTCATTTATTTTCACATTTTTACTTTAATAGTGACAGTCGTAATAGATTTATTTTTTGATTGTGTAGGGGTCATTAATCCTTAATCCTGGTCCTGGGTTATGCAAAAATACTAAATAATCAAGCTGTATTTTAAAATAAAATACAAATTACCTTAATTTTAAGTGTATGAAAATAAAATACTGTATTTTTGTATTTTAAAAAATATTTAAAAATCATGGAACATGATATAACATATTTTCTCTGCCAGTCATGCCATAAATCTGAAAAATGGGGAATAACTCATAATTGTATCCTAATTTAGTTACTTGGTGTTTGGTAAGGAAGGGCCTTCTTTGCATCAGTGACAAACAAGTCTTTCATAAGAAGACAACTGATGGCAACTGTATTCATGGCAACTAGTTTCTAACTCATTAATCATTTGATTGTCAATCATAAATATAATAATATATTATGTGTCAGGCAGTGATTCATGCAATGGTATGCAAAACCATGATCCTAGTAAACAGCTTCTTCAATTAGGGTACAATATTCAGCAATCAAATATTTATTAGGCCTAATCAATTATTGGACATTTATTTGGAAGTGAAATTTAGAACATCAGCAATTATTAAAAGATCAATATGTTATTAAATGTAGTCAGAAATGTAATCAGAAAGTGTAACAGATGGTTATATCTTAAACTCGGAGGTGAAACATCAGGACACGCAAACAGCTCTGTTATTGAACATCCATTTATTCTTCTTTTCTCATTACAACCCTATAACCTTTTTCTGCACAGGAGTGCCCTCTAGTGTTCTGTTGGTTACACTACATCCCCCCCTTTTAGTCTCAAAATCTCATTATTATTATTCTACATACTTATATCCCCATGGTTATATATTCTCTTTTTTTTTTTTTTCCAGGGAACAAACATCTCAATAACATAACATTGAACTTTCTTTCTTAAGCTGGAAGCCAGGGTAGACTACCTGGGCATTCCTGACTCTGCTGAAGGGGTTATTCTGCCCTTTTCTTGACAGCAGGTCTACCTATGCTAATTCATCTTATAAGTCCATTCTTTCTGGTGGACGGGAAATCCTACCTGACCTTGTCACTGTAACGTTGACCTCTTGCTGAGTTGGTTCTGGAAGAACAGTAAGATGAGCTCGATTCCTTCTCAGTGTTCCCATCTCTGTTTCTACCTGATACGATCTTGGCGTTGCTGCTTCCCCCCGGACCGTTCCAGTGGTTTTCGATGTCCTGATCCACACTTTCTGTCCAGGTATGATGACTGGTAGATTTTTCGCTCTGTGTCTAGATCTGAATGTTTCCTGTTGTTTCTCTTTTAACATCCTATCTTTTCTTCTGAACACTTTCAGGTCAGGCCATCTTGGGGTGAGAGATTTAGGTGGAACTGGGACTGTTGACCTTATTCTTCTCCCCATCAAGAGTTCTGCAGGTGAGATCCCATGAGCTAATGGAGTCGATCTGTAGGCCAAAAGAGCTCTCTGAGGGTCTTGGTTCTTTCTCAGCATTTGTTTTACTGTACGCACCGCTCGCTCTGCCTCTCCATTGCTCTGGGGGTGACGTGGACTGCTTGTGACATGTTTGAAGTCATAGTCTCGGGAAAACTCTGCGAACTCACATGACGCAAACTGTGGACCGTTATCTGTCACCAGTGTTTCAGGGATTCCAAACCTGGCAAAGATGACCTTCAGCCTCTCCACTGTTGTTGCTGTTATGAGTTTTGGCAAGTTTGCAACTTCAATATATCTCGAGAAATAGTCAACCACCACCAGATAATGTCCTCCTTCCCATTGGAAGATATCAGCTGCGACTCGTTGCCAGGGTCTCGCTGGTAAAGGTGTTGGCATCAATTGCTCTGTTTTCTGCTGGGAATGCTGACAGCAGATGTCGCATCTCTCCACTAACTCTCTTACATCTCTTATAACACCTGGCCACCATATAGATTGCTGTGCCCTTGCAATGCACTTCGTCATTCCTTGATGACCTTGATGAAGTCTTTCGAGCATCTCTCTCTGCATGGGTTTTGGAATCACAATTCGTTCTCCTTTCAGTAGGATACCGTTTGCCACGTGGATATCTGCCCTATGAGACCAGTATGGCACGAGATGTTCCGACACCGTTTTCTGATGGTCTGGCCATCCTTTTTGTGTATACTGTCTTAGTTGTTGGCAGGTTAGATCCTCATTCTGCATTTCCTGAATCTGTTTCAGTTTTGTTTTTGTTGCAGGGATTTGTTGAACTATGAGATCCACAAAAACTCTGCACTCATCCTCCAATGTTTCGTTTTCTGTTGATTTTTCAGGTCCCGATGGCGCTCGTGACAACGCATCTGCCGTGACCAGTTGTTTTCCTGGAACGTACATGATGTTGTACTTGTATCTGAGCAGCCTCAGTCTGAAACGAAGAATTCTTGGAGGTAAATCATCAATTGGTCTGTTGCCCAACAGTGATATTAGGGGTTTGTGGTCGGTATGCACTGTAAATTCCAATCCAAGCAAATATGCACTGAGTCGCTCACATGCCCATGTTGTCGCAAGAGCTTCTTTTTCAATTTGTGCATATCGTGTCTCTGTGGGGGTTAGACTCCTTGAGATATATACGACAGGCCTCCACTCACCATTTTTTTGTTTCTGCATGAGCACCCCGCCTAGACCATAAGATGAAGCGTCGGCTGAAACTATAGTCTCACTGTTCGGACTATACTGTGCTAGTATAGCTGGTGAGCTGAGTTCTTTCTTTACTTTTGCAAACGCTTCTTTCTGCTGTGCATCCCATGTCCAGGTGTTGTCATTTCTTAACAGGTCTCTCAGTGGCTTCGTGAGAGTCGGCAAATGAGGTGAAAACTTCCCGACGTAGTTAACCATTCCCATGAAACGTCTCACACCTTCCACGTTCTCTGGCTCAGGCATGTTGAGGATGGCTTTAATCTTGTCCTCGTCTGCTTCGATCCCTTGAGCACTTATGGTATGGCCTAGGAACTTCACTCTATCAACAGCAAAGACACACTTATCATTCAGTGTTAGTCCTGCTTCTTCAAACTTCTTCAGCACCTCACACAGTCTCTCATTGTGTTCTTTTTGATCTTTTCCAAACACTAGGACATCGTCTGCATGACAAAGAGCTCCAGTCGTTCCTGCAATGATCTGAGAGATCCTGAGCTGGAAATGCTCCGGGGCTGAAGATATCCCAAAAGGAAGACGCCGAAAGCAATATCTCCCAAAGGGTGTAATGAATGTTGTTAGAGGCTCGGAGTCTTCATGCAAGGGTATTTGCCAGAACCCAGATGTGGCATCTAATTTGGAGAACACAGCTGCTCCCTCTAGCTGTGCTAAAGTCTCATCTACAGCTGGCAGTATGTGTCTTTCTCTGCACACATTCTCGTTCAACCGTGTGAGATCGACGCAAATCCTGATATTGCCATTCGGTTTTGGCACGACAACCATACCCGCGCACCAGGGAGTAGGCTCTTCGATTCGTCGAATGACTCCCATTTCTTCCATTCTGTGGAGTTCCAGTTTTACTTTCTCCACGAGCGGTAGCGGTACTCGTCGTGGGGCTGATAGAGCATACGGGACGGCTCCTTCCGACAGTTTGATCTTGTAGCTGCCCTCTAATTTTCCGAGTCCCGAGAAAACTTTGGGGAACATTGCCTTGTACTGCTCTCCAGGTTTGTGTATGTTGGCTACCTGTTGTAGTAATTGTAAGCTTTGAATTGCAGGCAGTCCAAGCAGCGGCATCACTAGATCCGTTACCACATATATATCCTGCCAAATTCTCTTTTTGTCCTTCTGCAGGCATGCACTAAACGTACCCATCACTTTCAATGGAGTACTGTTAGGTCCCAGGATCTTCTTTTTGGAATCTTTGAGTTTCCCTTGCTTTTCAGCTGAATACAAAGATGCTGGAATAGCTGTGACTGCTGCACCTGTATCTATTTTAAAGGTGATTGGTTCTTTATTCACCAGTATTTTCTGTTGCCACATATTCTCTTGTTTTTGGGTCTGGATTGTTCCCAAGAATGCAGACTCATCATATGAACTGTCAACGATCGCTTCGAGTCTTTGAACTGACCGGCATACTGTAGCAAAATGTCCTTTTTTTCTGCATTTTCTGCATTCCGCTTCTCTAGCTGGACACAATTTCCATGGGTGTTGTGGACTTTTTCCGCATCGCTTGCAGGAATCCATCTGTTTTATTTTAGGAGTCGCATTGTAAAAACTTTGCGTTCTCTGCACTGTCCCCTCTGCCTTTTGTAATGTCATTTTTGCTTTAGATGTTCTCTTTGTTACGACTGCATCAACGTTAACTTCTTTTACTTCGGACTTTTCTCGTCTTATTATTGGCTGCTGACGTTTTATTTCCTCATTTTGTCTGACCTGAGTTATTGTTTTATCCAATGTCAAATTTGGATCTAGTTGCAGTCTCTCTGAGAGCTTTGCATCTCTTATGCCCACTACAATACGGTCTCTGATCATTTCCTCATGAAGGTCGCCATATCTGCAGTGTTCCGCGAGCTTATACACGTCCGTGATAAAACTCTCTGCTGATTCGCCAGGCTGTTGAAATCTGCTGTTGAATTTCGCTCTCTCATAAATAACATTATGTCTGCCGATAAAGTGCTCACTTAAAGCCTTCTTGACTTCTTCATAACTCTTTTTCTCTTCCTCGCTTAGGGGTAACGTATTTAATATATCGTCACTTTTCTCCCCCATAATGTAAAGAAGAGAGTTTACCTGGTAGGCGGAGGGTTTTTCTGCAAGGCCCGATGCTACTCTGAATCGTTCAAAGCGGCGCATCCACTGTGGCCATGAACTAGGCTCGTCGAAGTTGAAACTTCCCGGAGGTGTCAGTGAAAATATCTGATCCATATTTTGACTGTTCACTTACTCTTAATCTCGAGCGCACTGCTCCGATGATCGTTTTCTTTTTTTTTTCACTGGCCCGTTCTCAATTGCACTTGAGCACTGTTTCAATTCCCTTTTTTTTTTCTTGCAGTCCGTGTGCAACATCGCATTCTTTTCTCCCTCAATTCCTTATTTCATTCTTTCCAGGTTGTGGAAACCACTTCTGACACCATGTAACAGATGGTTATATCTTAAACTCGGAGGTGAAACATCAGGACACGCAAACAGCTCTGTTATTGAACATCCATTTATTCTTCTTTTCTCATTACAACCCTATAACCTTTTTCTGCACAGGAGTGCCCTCTAGTGTTCTGTTGGTTACACTACAAAAAGCACACAGAAATGAATGAGTTAAAACTCTAAACCATCAATATATAAACACACACACACACACACACACACACACACACACACACAGGGCCAGAGTGAGATCAAAGGATAAGTTGGAGACTGTTTGCCAGTTAGTTGAGAAAATTCAACAATATTTACAAAAAAAGAAAAAAGAAATAAAATCTAAACAGTGACAAAAAGTTTTCTTTATGTCTAAATATGTGTCCAAATGCAATAGCTAATAATAGTAATTGATTTAGTCTGAAAACTGTTCTCAGCAACAAAGCTTTTGTCAACCCTGTTTAAAAATAGGCCTTTGCTGCCAATGAAGGGTTAGTTCACCCAAAAATGAAAATTATGTCATTTATTACTCACCCTCATGTCGTAAGACACACCTTCGGAGCACAAATAAGATATTTTTGTTAAAATCCGATGGCTCAGTGAGGCCTCCATTGACAGCAAGATAATTAACACATTCAGATGCCCAGAAAGTTACTAAAAACATATTTAAAACAGTTCATGTGACTGCAGTCTTTCAACCTTAATGTTATGAAGAGACGAGAATACTTTTTTTGTGCCAAAAACACAAAATAATTACTTTATTCAACAATATCTAGTGATGGTCGATTTCAAAACCAGCGAAGCTTCGAAGCTTTAAAAATCTTTTGTTCGGAGCGTGTATCAAACTGCTGTCACGTGATTTCAGTAAACGAGGCTTTGTTGTGTCATATAAGTGTTTCAAAATTCCAATGGTTCACCACTGAGGGGGCGAATAAAAAACAAGCCCTGAATAATGATAAAAGAAGTCATTTTACACATACACTTGATATTCAATATTATATGATTTATAGATTTTACTTTAAATAAAACATGGGTTTGTAAAAGGTGTTTATTTGCATGAGTTTTTATTTTAGTTTTTATAACAAAACACTGTTCTGACCAGGATTCGAACCTAGTCGAAAACAATATCCACCCCCCCCACACACTTCCTTGTTTGGCACAAACAACATGTATGTTATAATTCATCAACATTTGTCTGAATCGTTGTCAATGTTATTTCTGATCAACACGTGCAAGTGACCACTAAGTGTCACCGTGGAGACGGGTTTCGGATTGTTTCAAAACCTCAACACAATTCGGCCCATTAGCTTCAACTGTTTCAGTGTTTCACAAAGTCTCGCTCTGCCCATCACAGAGATCATCACCCCCTACGAAGTGTTTCAAAATCGTCCATCACTAGAAATTGTTGACTAAAGCCGTTATTTTATTGTTGTTATTTTTTTGCGCACAAAAAGTATTCTCGTCGCTTCATAACATTAATGTTGAACCACTGTAGGTACATGAACTGTCAGTAACACTTTACAATAAGGTTCATTAGTTAACATTATAGTTAACTACATTAGTTAACATTATCTAATAATGAACTGCACTAATACAACATTTATTAATCTTTGTTAATGTTAATTTCAACATTTACTAATACATTTTTAATATCTTGTTAAAATTAGATAATGCACTGTGAACTAACACGAACAAACAATGAACAACTGTATTTTAATCAACTAACGTTAACGAAGATTAGTAAATACAGTAACAAATGTATTTGTCATGGTTAGTTCATTTTAGGTAACACATTAACTAATGAGCCTTATTGTAAAGTGTTACCAATACGTCTTTAGTAGCCTTCTGGCCATTGAAAGTGTAAATGAACTTGTTGGCAATAGAGGCCTCACTGAGCCATTGAATTTCATAAAAAAATATCTTAATTTGTGTTCCGAAGATGAACAAAGGTCTTACAGGTGTGGAACGACATGAGGGCGAGTAATTAATGACAGAATTTTCATTTTTGGGTGAACTAACCCTTTAAATGGTTATACTATGTATTACATTTTATTTTATTTCTTTTTACCAGACAGCATGGAATCTGCATATTTTAAACTCGCACATTATGCATTCATTTAAAAAAAAAAAAAAAGAAAAAAAAAAAAGATTAAATAGATAAAATGTGTATAATTTATTATTTCCAGTTTCCCTTTTTGTAATTATTTAATCCCTTGCCATAACAACATCATTCAAGATATCCAATATCTGTTCACAATTTAGCATCTTCAATATGTTGGCATCATGTTGAGAAAGTTTGGTGTGAACTGCATGATGCTCTTTGGCGCAGTATTTAAAAATTCAGAGCTTGATTTAAAAAAAAAAATCACATTCAAACAAAATAGCTGACTTCCTATTGGTCAGAGATAATGATTGTAAATTAAGTTGTCCGGCTCAATGAGAACAAAATATATACCAAATTTGGTGACTGTAGGTAAAACTAATCCCCCACTTTAGTCAAAAGCTGCGCTACTAAGCCCCTCCTACATGCCCACTTCTAAGGCTTTACCCATGTCTACTGGCCAACAGCTCTGATGTGTGTGTCGAGTTCCATGCAATTTGAAGCATGATAAGATCCTCAACAACACCCAAAAAGAATATTAAAGGGCACCTATTATGCAAAATTCACTTTTACATGGTGTTTGACCATAAATGTGTGTTGGCAGTGTGTGAGCAAAACCACCCTAGAATGAGAAAAATCCACCCAGTGGTTTTTTTACAATCTCAATAATTCATAAGCACTGTCTCAGAACGCCCTGTTCTAAGATTGCTCTCACTGTGACGTAGAATTGCGCTAAGCCCCACCCACGTGGTTTGATTGACAATCTGGTTTTGGCATAGACCCCGCCCTCGGCGATCTGTCAACCATCCTCCATTGTTTCGACAGCCGGTAATGTCTCCTAAGAAACATAAGTGTTCTGTTGTGGGATGTAATAATGAACATAGTAGTTTCCACTTACTTCCGACATCAGAGCCACTGAAAACGCAGTGGATGGATTTTATTTACGAAGGAAAGGCGCCACTCAAAATTCCAAAATACGTTTATGTTTGCGCGAATCATTTTTTGACTGACTGTTTTGAGAACGAGGGTCAATTCAAAGCAGGTCTTGCTTCAAAGTTAATCCTCAAGTGTGGATCGTTGCCTACTGTTCGCGATCCAACGTCACCTCCAGAAGAAGTAAGTGTATTTAATGTTTTTTGAGCAAATAGTCATTTCAGCCAATTCAATAACAAATGCGTCTAAAGTTGTTGTCGTCGTCGTAGAATGTCTGTGTATATAATTTAAACCTTGTTTGTATAGTGTGTAAATGTAATTTCGTTTGTACTTAGCAAACGTTATCACAGTATTTGTGTTTGTAGTTTCAAAAAAATTGCGGGAACGTTATCACAGTGTGTGTGTGTGTGTGTTGCACATCCATAATTGCAAAGGGGACGCGATTAAAACTCTATAAGTACATAAATGTATCAAATAACCATTCAGAGACGTCCTGCTCCATTCTCAATTGTGTTTCTTCTGCCGGAGTCTCTTCATCATCTGGGTCTGATTCCGGTTCAAACATGTACGGCTGAATGCCATACAAAACAGCGGGTCTCTCACTCTCAGCCATTCTGCTTCTACTGACTGTTTATTGCCATAGGTATGCAAGTTACGCCCTCATCCAAAGGCAGGGCGGGGATATGCAGCTCATTTATATTTAAGGTGGTACACACCAAAACAGCTCTTTTTAAAACAGGCCCCAAAAATGACATTTTCAAATGGTTATAATAAATTAACTGTGGGGTATTTTGTGCTGAAACTTCACAAATACATTCTGGGGACACCCAAGACCAATATTACATCTTGTAAAAAGGGGCATAATAGGTGCCCTTTAAAGTTTGATGTGTTGCCATGACAACAGTATTCAAGATGTCAATAATCCTTTACATGTGTACATCTGTGGTGTCTTGACATTATTCTGACGAAGTTTGAAGCAAATAGTGTAAAAATAAGAAGGTGATTTCAAAGCATTTTCAAAGTGGCACACTTCCTGCTGCCACTTGGTGGTGCTAAGACTTTGACTCACAATAGTCACAATAGAAACTTCACAGCTGAAGTTTCATCAAAATCAAGGTATGCAGAATTATAACACATTTCCTGTTTCCATTTTTTTGCAATATATTTGTTGCCTCACCATGGCCAAACCATTCAAGATAAAAAATCTGCTTGCAATTTAGCAGTCTCAATGTCTTGATTTCACGCTGACCGAGACTGGTGGTGATAGGATGAATCACTAATGCCGAGTTCAGACTGCACGATTTTAGCCCCGATTTTGGCTCGCCGACAGGTTTTGAGAAATCGCCGACAAATGCCCGAAATCGGAAATCGGTGCTCGTTCACGCGAATGACAATCACGCAGTGTGAATGAGCAAAGACGTGATCTGAGAGAATCACTGACGAGTTGCCGGCGCCCGTGAGATATTTAGCATGCTAAATATCTGGACCTGTCGGCGATTCAAAGTCCTGCTGTGTGAAAAGTGTTCTGACTGAAAACTACATCGGCAATGACCGACAGCCAATGAGAGAGCAAGATACAGAGCAGCGGGGAGTTCGGGGAGGAGTTATAGACCACAACATCAGCAAGCATGGCTTCATTCACATAAACATTACAATTCTATCAAACGGAAACAAAACACAAACATTTGCTTGACCATCCGCAACAGCAGCACATTGAAAAGTTAAGTATGTATTTAGCTTCAACTCTCGTTGCAGAACACAATCCACAGTCTCCCCAACCATTTCCTCCTCCATATTCTTCTTTTCTTTTTCTTGTATTCGCTGCAAATCAGCGCACAGGCAACTCGTATTGCAAGCTTCTTGCGGGCTACCGTTTTTAATAATAATAATAATAATAATAATAACTCCGGTCTTGCACGCGTGATATCGCGTTGTTTCCTTGTCACATCTCGCGTGTGTTTGGTTGTGGAACGTAGTTTGCTGCGTGCCAGACAGAGTTGTCGGCGATTCTTCCTATTGTAAAGTCATGCAGTGTGAAACCTTCTGTCGCCGATCCATCGTGCAGTTTGAACACAGCAGCGACTGAATGCTGGCCAAGATAGTCATGCAGTGTGAAAAGAACAGTGACCCAACTACTTTGAAAATCGTGCAGTCTGAACTCGGCTTTAGGATGTGTATATCAATTTTAAGAGCATGCGTATCAAATCAACATCCCCCAATCAGTGATCAATCAGTAAAATCAGTGCTTTAGGTATATGGCATTAACATAACAAATAGGGAAGTATGTTAATCATGCATTATACTTAAAATTGTTAGAGTTTATAGTTGTTAAAGAGTAGGCAAGTAGAGTTGTTACTAATAATGAATGAACACAAATATGATATTGTCTGCAGTTCCTCAGAGGAACAGCAACTCAGAGATCTGAAAGTTTAGCAAAATTTCATCCATACCATAAGTCTGTCACAAGTAGTGGTTGTAATGAGTGCATGAAGATGAGGAGTACAAACTAAACAGTCTTTATTAATAATAAATCCTCTAGATCACAGGTAAGAGAAACTCAGAAAACAGAATAACACAACCACTTACCACCATAAACAATAGACAACAGAACAACAAAACTGAGGGCTCAAATACAAGGAAGAGTAATCAATGTAAAACAGAACAGGTGCGTAAATTAAATTAAAACAACCATAGAGACTAACTAGGAACACAGGCAAACGGAAACAGAAACAAAACCAATCACACCAAACCAGAACTAAACATAACTGTTACTGTTTTACTGTAAGTATTACACAGGATGTTTTATTCAGTATACCTTGTTTTTAACAGTCAAACAAATTACCTGACCGAAAAAAAGAAGAAGTCTGGGGCATGTTTAGTACATAGGATTTTATATGTCTAGTGACAATATTTAAAGCACATACAAAGTATGATGCCTTTTGTAGTTACAAACAGTGATTTGTCTATGTAAATTAGATAAGAGAAACTTAAGGCAAGGCAAGGCAATGCAATTTTATTTGTATAGCACATTTCATACACAATGGTAATTCAAAGTGCTTTACATAAAGAATAATAATAAAAATAGAACATAAGGAATAGAAATAACAGTAAAAGCAGAGAATTTTACCGCAATATTTAAAATGCATTAAAAGTCAGAATCAAGATGATACATAAAAGATATAAAATACATTAAAAATGAAATAAAAACAGGAAAAGGAATTTAAACAATAAAAAGATAATACGTATAAAATAAAGTGCAAACAGTTCGGACATAGCACAGTGCTCAATCAGCAAATGCATAGATAAAAAGATGTGTTTTGAGTCTGGATTTGAATGTGGCTACTGTAGGAGCACACCTGATCTCTTCTGGAAGCTGGTTCCAGCTGCGGCTGGTGTAACAGCTAAAAGCAGACTCTCCCTGCTTTGAGTGAACCCTTGGTATTTTTAAGTGTGTTGATCCTGATGATCTGAGTGATCTGTTAGGTTTATATTCTATGAGCATATCTGCAATGTATTGGGGTCCTAGGTAGGGATGTCCAGATCCGATCACGTGATCGGAAATCGGGCCCGATCACGTGGTTTCAGACTCGATCGGAATCGGACGTTACCTCCCGATCCGGACTCGGATATATATGTATTAGGGGTGCAACGGTTCTCAGTAAAAAAAATCGAACCGTACGGTTCTCCACTTACGGTTCGTTACGCACTTGCACCGCGGTCCATCTCGAATGACGACGCATCTATTAATATGGTTTAATATGGTTTATATTATGGTTATAATATAAACCATATTAACCATATTATGGTTAATATGGTTTGTTTAAAATAGCAACATGGAAAACAGACAGAGTTCAAATATTGTATGTTTCAGTCGATGGATGCGCAAAACGTTACAACAACGATAATCAGAAAGCGTGGACAAAACAGTCACTCTTTGCAAACTGTTAACTGCAAGTGCCGTCTGCTCTAATGTCCAGTCATTTACGCCGTCATCGCTCGGGTGTTGATACAGGTGAGTCTGTGTTTAAACTAACTCATTTAAGCCTTGCTGTTTTAAACCTTCAAGAACAAGACGCGAAAGAGAACTCGCGCGCGCTGTGAGAAGATTTGTGTGCGCTCATCTGAAGAGCGCACACGCTTATTTCAGTCAGCGCGCAAATACTGAGTTCTCTTTCAAGTCTTGCGCTTCAGCGGACAAATTAATACAAAAATTATGTCAACATGCCCGTCTTAGCGAGTATCCTAGCAAACATAGTCGGTTATGTCTTAAGTGAACGTATATTAGTCGAGAAAGACAGCGCATGTGTAACAGTATATGTACTGGATCGTGCATGTCTTATAGGGAAAAAAACTATTCCTGCTGCCTGTTTTTAATGTTAAATCAAACAACAAATAACAAAGAAATCACTCACTGCTCTTGACTGAATAGTTTTTGTAACTTCAATAATGGTTAATCTTTATTTATTTTATACAGTAAAGATAATATGCAGTGATATTTTATATTTGATTACTTTATCCATTTTCTGTACGTGAAAACGACTGTTAGATACCTGAAAAACCTGAAAAGCACTGTTCCTGGATCCTGGATCTGTTTTTTCACTCATCTTTATTCTTTTTCATGTATTATAGAAGTATCGGATCGGGACTCGGTATCGGTAGATACTCAAAATCAAATGACTCGGACTCGAGGGCAAAAAAACGTGATCGGGACATCCCTAGTCCTAGGCCATTGAGTGATTTATAAACGAGTAACAGTACTTTAAAATCAATTCTAAATGCAACTGGAAGCCAGTGCAAGGACCTGAGGACTGGTGTGATGTGTTCATGTTTTCGGGTTCTGCTCAGTATTCTGGCAGCAGCGTTCTGTACGAGCTGCAGTTGTCTTATGGTCTTTTTGGGAAGGCCAGTGAGGAGCCCATTACAGTAATCCACCCTGCTGGTGATGAAAGCATGAACAAGTTTCTCTAAGTCTTGACTGGAGACAAAGCATCTAATTCTTGCAATATTTTTGAGATGATAATATGCTGATTTAGTTATTGTCTTTACATGGCTACTGAAACTCAGGTCTGACTCCAGAATCACACCAAGATTCCTGACTTGATTTTTAGTTGTTTGACCCCTAGAGTGAAGGTACGTGTTCACTTTGAGAACTTCGTCTTTGTTTCCAAACGCAATGACTTCAGTTTTGTCTTTGTTTAACTGAAGGAAGTTTAGGCACATCCAATTTTTAATTTCATCAATGCATTGGCACAGGGAGTCAATGGGGCTGTAGTCGTTAGGTGAGAGGGCTAGGTAAATCTGGGTGTCATCTGCATAGCTGTGATATGCAATTTGGTTCTTTCTCATTATTTGGCTCAGTGGCAGCATATATAGGTTGAACAGGAGGGGTGCAAGTATTGAACCTTGAGGGACTCCGCATGTCATGGATGTCCACTCAGACTTATAGTCACCGATACTCACATAATAACCTCTCCCTTCTAAGTATGACCTGAACCATTTAAGGACCATCCCAGAAAGCCCAACCCAGTTTTCGATCCTGTCAAGAAGAATGTTGTGATCAACAGTGTCAAACGCAGCACTGAGGTCGAGTAGAACCAGCACTGATAATTTATCTGAATCTGTGTTTAGGCAAATATCATTTATTATCTTTATGAGTGCTGTCTCTGTGCTGTGATGCGGTCGGAAACCAGATTGAAAGTTGTCAAAGTATCCATTCAAGCTTAAGAACTTGTTCAGCTGATTGAAAACAACTTTTTCAATGATCTTGCCTATGAAAGGAAGATTTGAGATTGGCCTGTAGTTGCTCAATATGGTGTTATCCAGATTGCTCTTTTTCAGGAGGGGCTTAACAACTGCAGTTTTCAGGGATTTTGGAAAAGTCCCAGAGAGAAGTGAGGCATTTACCACTTCTAGGAGATCTGCTTCTAAACAGTTAAACACTCTTTTGAAAAAAGATGTGGGAAGTGTGTCAAGGGCGCAGGTTGATGTTTTAAGGTGCTGTACTGTTTCTTCCAAAATTTTACCATCAATTGCTTCGAAATCAGACATAATAGCTACTTTCTGAGGTTGTGATCTGATCTGTTTTACCCCAGTGCAGCTCAAGGATGTGCTGATCGCCTTTCTGATATTATTAATTTTCTCAGAGAAGAAGGAGGCAAACTCACAACATTTGCTGTCTGAGAGCATTTCACTAGGAATCTGACTTGGGGGGTTTGTTAGTTTCTCTACAGTAGCAAAAAGAGTGCGGGTGTTGTTTAAGTTTCTGTTTATTATATTTGAGAAGAAGGTCTGTCTAGCTTTGCCTAATTCCACATTGAAAGCATGAAGAATATCTTTATAGATGTTATAATGAATTTCAAGTTTTGTCTTTCGCCACATGCGCTCAGCTTTTCTGCATTGTCTTTTCATATTTTGCACTGCTGTTGAGTTTCTCCACGGTGCTTTTTGTCTGCCACTTTTCTTCCTGACTTTCACAGGAGCAATGTTATCAATAACATTCTGTACTTTTGAGTTAAAAGAATCAAGGAGAAAATCAACAGAGTCTGCGGATATGCTTGGTGTTAAAGATATAGCCTTCATAAACAGTGCACTAGTATTCTCATTTAAGCATCGCTTTTTGCCCGAGACAGATCTAGCTTCAACAGTCGGACAGATCAATATTTCAAAGAAAATACAGAAATGATCAGATAGCGCTACATCCTTAATGACAATGGATGAAATGTTTAGACCCTTACTAATAATTAAATCTAGAGTGTGTCCACGATTGTGTGTAGGTCCATGTACATGCTGAGTCAGATCAAAAGTATTCAGAACAGTTATGATTTCTTTTGCCATATTGGATTCTGCATTTTCTATGTGGATGTTAAAGTCCCCAGTAATAACAAAACAGTCAAACTCTGAGGAAATTGCTGATAACAGTTCTGTAAAATCCTCCACAAAGGCTGGAGAGTATTTTGGAGGCCTGTAAATAACTAATAGAATGCGAGGAGCACCTTTTAACACAATACCTAAATATTCGAAAGACAAGTAATCCCCAAATGACACTTGCTTGCATTGATAGACATCTTTAAATAGAGCAGCAACACCTCCACCTCTCCTAACAGCTCTGCAGACACTCATAAAAGTAAAGTTAGGAGGGGCTGTTTCATTCAGGATTGTTGCACTGCAGCTGTCTTCAAGCCATGTTTCATTTAGAAGCATAAAATCTAGGTTGTTTGTGGTTATTAAGTCATTGACTAGAAGTGATTTATTTTTAAGTGAGCGGATGTTTAAAAGTGCTAACTTAACAGTCTTACTTTCTGTCTCTACAGTAATCTTAGTTTGACGTGTAATAGGTAGCAGATTAAATGGGTTTGCCAAACGGTTTGAAAAGGCCTTAGGCTTTCTATAACGTAATAAAACAGAAATAGAGAAAGCTACAGGCACACTGGGTTCCCGCTTGTTCTGTTAACAATTGATAAAGTCACTGTTATCGTAGCGGGGACCCGACACACACATTAATTCACCCAAAATATTTAGCAGTATATTCCCATTGTTCATTAAAAAGTATATAAATTGATAACTTTTCTGTGTACCCATAAAATGTAAACATCAACAAGTATGTATTAAAATGGCAATTTTAAATGGCTACACATTCAAATTTTGATTATATTAATGTACATTTTGTTTTTGACATTTTATTAGCTCAGAGTTCAAGTTGAAATTCGAGATTCCAGATCTACTTCTTCACGGCCAGTTTTCTGTTAAAAAACTAACCAACCAACTAACTAACTAACTAACTAACTAATAAGGAAACAAACAATCATGTGAAGCAGTGTACACCATATCATCTGCATGTATAGATATTTTTACTTTCATAATCTTCTTTTAATAGCTTAAAATGCTTAATTTAATAATTATATTAATTTCTATTAACACAGTGAGCAGTTATTGTGAAACTGGTTTAATTTATTGCATGTGAATTGCATCTGCGTCCCTCACTTACCTTCTAATTCAGTTGCAGATGAAGTTGAGCTTCTCCGCACAGTCTCTGTTCTCCCATCTGTCAGTGTTTGTGTTGCGCGCTCCACAACGACAGGGTTGAGCTGGGCACTCTGGCAGTGAGATTTGATCCCCCAGAGGCTCGTTGTTGACCCAGAACCATTCTCCAACCAGGTAACGCAGTCCCGTCCACACACTTTCTGTCTGGGATTCTCTTGTCTCATTTTTTACTATCTGTAATTGTCTCTCAGTGGTCATGCTGGCCAGATCAGTGTGGTGAGTCCTGCAGTACTGCAGAGCATCATCCCATGTCCTCTTCTCTTTCACCAAGATGAATCTGGTTTTACTACAGAAGAAAGTTAACAAAGAAGTACAGTAAAAATCAAACCACTTGTTTATAATTGCAACACAGTACTGATTGCCTTGTTGATTATCAGGCTGATTATCGGCCCAACCAATGAAGGAAACTGTCTTTCCATCAGACCACAGCCAGTTGCTAGTTGCTTGTCTTCTCCCTGTAAAGGCCGATCCATTTGAGCTCTTGTAAGTGGCCTGCTGCCTGTAAAAGCAAATTTTGTTCTTTTTGACTTGTGATGGTTGACAAGTCCTCATAATATGTCCTGCAGTAACTCTGAGCATCAGCCCAGTTCTTGTTGATTCTCAAATAGAAATGGTCTCTATTTAAAGCTTGAGTCAGTCCACAAATGACAGTCATGAGACTGATAGACGCTTTCATCTTTCCAGTGAAGAGCTGAATCAGTAGTGGATTGAGACTGGAGTGCAGTGGCATCAGCAAGTGTAAGGGGAGACCAGGAAGTGTTGTATCACAGGGTCAGTTGTGACACTGTCAGTTTAAATAGTCAGAAAAGAGCTATGGTGATGTCATCAATATCACCCTTTTGAGCTCACAGGAGAAGTGACACGTAACTGATTTTCAGGAAGGAAAGTAAAATTTTATCAAGATTATTTTGTGCCTAACAATCATTGTATTATAGATACAATTATTTGACTTACATAACCTAAAGTAGCAGTTTCTCTTGTTTAATTTGATGTTTTGCATTCATGCTAACTTCAAACCTACATGCTAAAACAGTTAGCTATGTTATGGCTGTTTGGGGTGGGAATAGTTGTAACCGCTCATTAAAAATGTTACAACCAACCATTGATTCCATTGAGTCCAGTTATTAGTCAAATCCTCTGTTAAGGCAAAGTCACATGAGTTTTTTGTTGTGCATTAAGGGATTTATGTGGTAAATATGTCGTCATTTTTAAAGCTTTATCTACTGATACCAAATCTTATTTATATTACATATTATCTGTATATATTTATATTAATTTAAACTAAACGCATAATAATTGTTAAACTAAACTTGCTCGTGTGTAATGGACTAAAGGTATAATAATTATATAAATAATATATAAATCACATAAATTAATAAATAATCATTGCTATAGCTAGACTATTTTGTCTTTAAAAATCTATTACTATGTAGTGACTTTTAATTTGGAGCAAGAGAAACTGAGGGAGTGGCTGTATTCCGTCAGACATGTATCACTTTGCTCACAGCTGATTGGTCCAATTTCGGTTTGAGCTCTGCTGCACAAAACATAACCTGTCTCGCCCAGAGAGGGTTAGCCATGGAGCGTAAGTTACTATGGCTATGTAATTAATTTAATTAATTAATTAACTGCCCAACTTAAGGAAAACCCAATTAAAATAATGGCTACTTTAAACTTTTTCAATAAAACATCTACACTGAGGAGCTAAATCTCTGTCAATTCTCAGTAAGTAGCTACTTTTGTTTTCTGCTTTTTCTCTTTTTTCTTTCCTTCAGTGATTCTGTTTGTTAGCAGCTGTCATCACTAATGGTCAATCATCATTTAATTAATCACGTAATTATGTAATTACCTTTAACACTGCTTCTATGTCACTCTGCGGATTATATAAACACTGAGCAGTGTTAATTTAACACTGGGGATTTTGCTGTGTATTCATTTCATTGGCAGTTGCCTTGCTTGGCCTGGAGATGTGATTTTTATTATTATTATTAGATTATATGTTTACAAATACATATTAATATCTCACATGCTTTTGTATGCTATGAAATATCCACATGCAATTCTTCCTGTGACATACTCTGATGAATTTGAAAGCATGTAAAGGAATAAAGAAAATTATTGATTCATTACATATCATACATATACTGCTGCAGTATAGTCAACTCTCCAGAAGAGGTCAGCATCTCCTGATTGCTGACACAAATTGGACGTAAATCACATTTACTTCATTACACTCCACTTATATAAGCTGTTCCACCTTTCATTCATTCTTGTGTAACCTTATAGGGTAGACTGTGGTGCAATTGGAGCACATTTTTACATTACAACACAAGAACTAGCGAAAACATTTTATCATGTAATACATCATAAATCATGTAACATGTATTTAAAAATTATACAATATTTATGTTCTTTTATTTGTCTACTAATGAAATTGTGACAAATAATACCTATTAAATAGTTAATGTTTTCCACAAGAACAACACCCATTTTCGGTAAAGTTGAAACAGCACCCTAGTACAGCTGAAACACTGATTTTTTGCCAAACAAACTAATTTAATATTCCTGTCCTTTAGGATATACAACTGATACTTTGCTATTCAATAGCAGAATCTAAGAATTAAATATGAGTGACATGTGAAGGCCAAGTATGGTAACCCATACTTGATAGCCCACAGTTCATCAGTAAATCACTGAACAATTAAGATTAAGAGTTCACATTAGGAACAGTCTATCTCTAAAATGTTGGGGGGGAAAAAAAATTACAAAAATGTCAGACAATTAAAAACCAGCTCATTGTACAATTGTAAAAACAAAATTACTCATTTAGTGAGTACATGTAACTCACTCATTTACATATTCATTAAACAACATGGTCTTACTAGGTTGGTGTCAGATGCAGTTGTAGCCTCATCTCATTAGTTCATCCCAAATGTCTAGGCCTTGACCACATCTGACACAATATGAATCTACAGCAGGTATAGTTGCAAAAAAAGAAATAGACTTTTTTTTGATATCTTCAGATTATGGAACCATACATACTTTGAATTTTTGCCAGTTGAAGAGGACACTGCTATGCATGCGTGGCGCAAAATCATGGGTCATACGTTATTTAACAAGTTCCACCTATACACTGTCTACCCTACAATCCTGAGAGTGCCTTAATTATTTCTGCATAGTGCAGATCTCCAGCTATTTTCTCTAGTTTACTGGCTTATGTTTAATTATTAAATTAGTTTCCAATAAGTACTTTTCTGATGTAGCCCATTGCTTTATGACTTGTACTCCTTCCATATGCATCTCAGGCCAAGATGGTTGGTTTCTGCTGCACAGTACAATACTCAAGTCAACACAATTCTTCACTCTACAGATTGGAGTTCTCCATGTTAAAAGCATTTAGTTAATTTTTAGTCGCATTTTCCAAAATCCTCAGCCCTGATATTTCCTGGAGAAAGGGGCAGATGTTCTGGGGGAAGCCGTATTCAGCTTGTGTATTCCAGCTACGTGAATGTGCAAGGGCTTGCAAGCCATCTCTCTCTGGGTGAAGTGTCTTTGCTAAAGGCTCTGGTTTTGCCCTAGAAGTTGTGTCAAGCCACCTCATGTCTTGTGGGCAAAGCATATGTGGCAGCAGGTCAGGCGGGTGGAGCTATGCACAATGGCAGTGTTACAAGCTTACAAGGCTGACCTGCTGAAGGACCTGAATAATGGGCAAGGACTGTCGCCTGAAACAGTCACTAAACTGTGCCATGCTATGGACTTGTTTCTCCAGGCCACTAAACAGACGTCTGCTCCATGAAGGCTGAGGGGGTCTCGGAGAGGCATCTCTGGCTCAATCTGTCAGGGATCAAGGAAACGGAGAAATCTTTTCTTCTTAATTCCCCATTATTGCCCTCTAGACCTTTTGGCACTGCCGTTGAGATGGTGGTAGAAGGGTTCAGAGAGGCGAAGGCACAGTCAGAGGCATTCAGGCAATACATCCCTTGCCAAACCAGGTCACCTCCCTCTATCTCTGCTAAAACTTCTGACCCATCTCTAGGAACAAGTTGAACCAAGCACGCTGGCAAGAGAAAGCACCAAGATCTGAGGGAGGTACCGTATTGTTCCAAATATAAGTCAATGTTTTGTTTTGTTTTTTTGGAAATGCATATAAAAAAAATGGAATCATCTTATATTCAGGGTCTAGACTTTTACGTCAATAATACACCTGCAACAATAGGGAGCGTATATTATATCATTAAAGGTTTAGTTCACCCCAAAATGAAAATTGTGTCATAAATTACTTACCCTCATGTTGTTCTACACCCGTAAGACTTTCGTTCATCTTCAGAACACAAATGAAGATCTTTTTGATGACAGAATTCTGTCAGATTTCCTTTTTTGACTGCCTTTGTAACTACCATTTTGACGCTTCAGAAACTTAACAGACTGGAAAACTTATCCATATGAATTGAGCGGTTTAGTCCAAATTTTCTGAAGAGAGATCTGTCATGAGTCGGGTTTGATTTTCTCCCGGTTTCTCTTTCTCCTATCATTACTGATACTTAGACCCAGCTGTTCGCTATCGCAATCTTGCGCTGATTATCTCCACACCTGTTCTTGCTTTACTCTAATTCTCTCTGCTATTTTACTCTGCTGTTCTTTCAGCACTTTGCCAGATTATTGTGGATTTTCTAGCATGTTACTCTGCCTTTCATGCCGGTTAAGCTTTATTATATGTTCATCAGTCTTGTTAGTCTCAGCATTAGTCCCTGTCCTGATTGTACTGTCTAGTTGTGCACATCATACCTGTTCTCTGCCCAGTCATCCTGCTGCATGAGGTCACCTTGCCTTCTGCTGTCGACATGCTGTGTCTGCTGGCTGGGGACTGTGCAACTTCTTCGCTGTGTGGCCTCTGTCAAGCTTGGGAACTGTTTTTTTGTTCTGGTTGATGTGAACTATTTTAGTTTTCTCCAGCTGCGTTCACCCTGAAATCTGGTGCTCGGCAGACTGCCTATGTTCTATTATTATTAATAAACTGTTTCTGTTACCTGCCATCACTTTTGGGTCCTCTGTCCATCCTGACAGAATAATCTGGCCAGTATGGACCCGGCAAAAGAGGCACCCATTCATTCCACAGTCAAGCTGCAGGGAGCCATGCTGGGCAGACACGAAGAGGAGCTGTCCGCTGCCATGCACGCCGTTGAAAATCTTGCTGCCCTGGTCACTGATTTGAGCAGTCGCTTCCATTACCTCCATCGTGACCAGCCGTTCCCACCGGCCTCTAGCATTGTTGTCGAACTCAGAGTCAACAACCCTCCTCGTTATTAGGGTGAGCCCACTGAGTGCAGAGCATTCTTGACCCAGTGTGAGGTTGTGTTCTCCCTTCAGCCTTCCACCTACGCGGAGGACCGTGCCAAGGTCACCTTTGTTATTTCGTTGCTGTCTGGGCAAGCACTGGGCAATGGCCGTCTGGGAGTCTGAGGTGGCGTGCTGTGATAAGTTTGCCTTGTTCAAGGAGGGGATGACCAAGGTTTTCAACCGTTCGGTCTACGGACGGGAGGCTTCTCGTCTGCTTGTGGTGTTGCGTCAAGGGAGGTGCTCCGTGGCTGACTATGCCATAGAGTTCTGCACATTAGCTGCCACATGTGAGTGGAATGAACCTGCCTTGCTTGCACACTTTTTGTAGGGGCTGAACTCAGACCTAAAGGATGAGATTTATATTTGTGATTTTCCTGCTAGCCTGGATCAGCTGGTGGAACTGACCATTCATCTAGAAAAGCGCTTTGAGCTGTGTCACCGTGCACGGGGTGTGGTTACTGAACAACCTTTGGTCCAGCTGTACCTGCTATCTCCTTTGAAGCTGCCCAGTTTCCTGAGCCTATGCATCTGGGGGAAATTTGAATTTCTCCAGCTGAACTCCAACGCCGCATCCTTTATAAACTTTGTATGTACTGTGGTTGTTCAGGCCATCTTGTTGCTGTTTGCCCACTAAAAGACAGAGCTCGTCAGTAGATCGGGGAATACTGGCGAGCGCAACTGTTCCCTCTCCTTTTGTCAAGACTCGCACCACTTTCTCAGTAGTTCTTCGCTGGCCTGGCTCTTCTATTTCCTGCACAGCTCTCATTGACTCAGGAGCTGAGGGAAATTTCATTGAACAGATGTGGGCACTGGAACCGGACATTCCATTATGTGACCTTAAGGACCCTTCCACTGTCTTGGCTCTAGATGGCAGTGTTCTAGCAAAGATTCATCGAGCCACCGTCCCGGTGAGTCTCACCATCTCGGTGAATCATCATGAGGCTATTTCTTTTTTAATTTTTCCATTCTCCTGTTACTCCAGTAGTTTTGGGCCATCCTTGGCTTGTGCAGCATAATCCTCAGATTAATTGGGCTGAAGGGACTATTTTGTCATGGAATTTGTCTTGTCATGTTAAGTGTTTGGTCTCTGCTGTCCCTGCTGTTTCTTCTGTGTCTGTGTTTCAGGAGAAACCCGGTGATTTGTCAGGTGTGCCTGAGGAGTACCACAATCTGCGGGCTGTTTTCAGTTGTTCCTAGGCTGCTTCTCTTCCTCCCAATCGACCCTATGACGGCAGCATTGAGGTTCTTCCTGGCACCACACCAACTCGCAGGAGATTGTACTCTTCCGTGTATCTGGATGACATTCTTATCTTATCTTATCTTACCGTCTCTTCAGGTGCATGTTCAACACCGAGTATTACAGAGTCTTCTAGAGAACAGTCTTTTTGTAAAGGCACTTTTCACGTCAGGTCAATCACGTTCTTGAGCTCGGTTGTTTCTGCAGAAGGAATCAGTATGGATCCTGCTAAGGTTCGGGCGGTCAGTGAATGGCCGGTTCCTGAGTCTCGTACCACGCTTCAACGATTTTTGGGGTTTGAAATTCGAAATGAAACATCGATAGAAATTTGCAGTCAAGTTGCTGCCCCTCTGACCACTCCCACCTTGACTAAGTCTCACTTCATCTGGCCAGAGTCCGCCCAGAACATTTTCGATCACTTTAAGAGATTATTCACCTCCGCGCCTATTCTAATCACGCTTGACCCTAAGAGACAATTCATCATCGAGGTTGACGCCTCTGACGTGGCCGTGGGGACAGTGCTTTCACAGCACTCTTTGCTCTGAAAAGGTTCACCCGTGTGTGTTCTTTTCCTACTGACTCTCACCTGCCAAGCTTAATTATGTCATAGGGAACCGCAAACTTCTAGCCATTCAGTTGGTCCTGGGAGAATGTCGCCAGTGGCTAGAAGGGTCCTGCGTACCTTTCATTGTCTGGATGGACCACAGAAATCTCATATACATTCGTTCTGTTAAGAGGTTAAATGCCCGCCAGTCTCGTTGTAAATGCCTTTTTCTTTGGTGGTTTGATTTTTTTTTTTTTTTTTTTTTTTTTTCCTTCTAAGAACATGAAACCTGATGCCCTCTCTCAGGAGAATGCCACAACCACGGAGACGATCTTGCCTAACAGCTGTGTGGTCGGGGCTGTTGTCTGAGGAGTCAAGAAGCACTCATTCACGTCACTGTAGGGCATCACTCGATAGAATGTACCAATGACTTCATCAACAAGGAACATGACCAAACAAAGCTTAATTTGACCAAAAGATCCATTTCCTGACCCCAAGACCCCCAGCATTAACAGGAATGATGGCGTGAAATCTTTTAACAAAGAAGTCTGTCTTGAGTACCTCTCAGCCCATCTGAAATAAACTAATCAAAACCTATCACGTGGGGTCTGACCACATTAAATCTATCAATTCTCTCACAAAGCCCTCTTGTATTATCAACAGAACAGGAAACACTAATCAACGGATCTAAGACCAAAACCTGAACAATCGCATCTGACCCAAGTTTCAACTCTATGCTTACAGACTCAATCTTGAATCTCAAGAGGACAATTGTCGATCATTTAAAGTATTAACTACGTTCCGAATAATACATGCCATGCTGTATTTACTAACATGTCTATTCAAGGTATTTTATATATATATATTTATATATATATATATATATATATATATATATATATATATATATATATATATAATAAGTGAAAAGTTGTATATATATATATATATATATATATATATATATATATATATATATATATATATAAACAACTGAAAAGTTGCTTGGGTTATGCTGAAAAGAAGTTGAGAACTGATCCTTTTACCGGGCCAGATTTTCCATCCAATAGTCGCCGACTTCATCCACGAGACGCAGCTGATCACCCAACAGCCGTCACATCCACTACTCAAAACCACTCCGTTGAACTAGTTTGACCAAAGTCTCCAAAGAAGAGAGCTGCTCAGAACAACACGTTTCACCAGCCGGCAACAACTTCAAAGCTTCCGCGCTACCCAACGCAGGGCTTCCCTGAGAAGACGTCACCGCAAAGACAGCCAATCCAGACCGGGATTCCGCTGCACATGAGTCACGGAACACCCAACTACCTCAGCTGTCAGAGTGAACGCAGGTACAAGCAAAACTTCTCTCTCTCTCTTGCTGGAAACTGGTGAAACTCCTTTAAACCTAAAGAATCAAGCCAAAGCTCTGCTTTTGTGATTTTTCTCAGGTTACGTTTTCAGTTAGCACTGAACTTGGGACTTTCTTCATAACTCGTATCAACTCCATGAATGTGTGTGTGCGTATGTATGTATGTGTGTGTGTTTAGCCTTAGTTTCTTGTAATCATTTGAAGTAGTCAATAAAGCCTTGTTTTGATTTTCACATATAGAAGTTTCTTGTGCTGTGTGTCAAATTACTGCCTTAAACTTAACGATCTGCTAAGCTACCTTTTGCTTATAATAATAATCATAATAAAATATTGTTACTGTTGGCCACAGGATAATATTTTATCCAGAATTGGTAAAATACTTTAACCTCAATTTTCGCTGGATGAATAATTGATGAAGTGTTAAATATTAATTCTGAATCATTTACAGTGGAGTTTGAATCAGTTACAGATGATTCAATTCTTATTCCCTGTAACTTAATTACCCCTCTTTATAATTAATTGAGCTAATAGGTGAAACCCTACATCACGGTACCTTGACGCTGCCCCGAGGGCCAGTTGTTTGTCCCTGAGTCTGTCATCCGGCTGTCCTCCATTGGGCACTCTCCTCCAAACTGGTTGCTCATCCTGGAGTGAGGGGCAGTCTTGTTGCAATTAGTCAAAGATTTTGGCCCCATGAGGGCTTGTAATATTCGCCCTTTCGTTGCGTCTTGTCCTATTTGCGCCCAGACCAAGTTGAGTAATTCTCCACCCACTGGTCTGCTCAAGCCATTTCCTATCCTGTCTCGTCCTTGATCTCATATCACCTTGAACTTCGTGACTGGGATTCCTCCGTCCACGGGTAACACATTGATCCTGACGGTCGTCGATCACTTTTTCTAAGGCCACCCACTTTGTTCCACTCCCTGAGCTCCCCTCCGCCAAGGAGAGAGTGCAGGTGGTTTTCGATCATGTTTTTAAGCTTCATGGGCTTCCCTCTGATGTCGTTTCTGACAGGGGACCCCAGTTTGCCTCTCAGTTTTGGAGCGAGTTCTGCCGGCAGATTGGAGCATCCACCAGTCTGTCAGAACAGAGAGAGCACACGACACACTGCTAATCGACATCACATCAAGGCTCCTAGATACGTTTGCGGCCAGAAGGTGTGGCTTTCCACCCGTAATTAACCCCTTCAGTTCACTTCGCGTAAGCTGGCACCTCACTTTATTTGACCGTTTTCTATTGTCAAAGTTCTTAGTCCTGTGGCCATAAGAGTCAGATTACCTCATTATCTGCAACGCGTTCACCCTGTCTTCCATGTAGCGTGTATTAAGCCTGTTATTCGTGCCCCCTCCCGTCCCACCTCCTCTCCTGTTCTTGTCGAAGGTTCTCCTGTCTACAGCGCAGTGTTAATTTCGTTGAAGAATAATTTTCGTCAGAATTTTTGTCAACAACATTTTTTCACGGTGCGGTTGCATCTCCAGGACCAGCGAACACTGCAGGAGGAATCCGTTGCAGTCCTCGTAACAAGACGAGGACTAAAAAATGCATTTTGAATTACGAAAACTATGACTAAAATCTACTCAATTTCGTCACCGAATAAAAACGAGACAAATGATAGAGAGGGACGATTTGGGAAGATATCCAGTCAGGACTGATGGACTGGCGTGCTGACCTAACCGTGGGAAAAGCGGCGCTGTTGCACACTCTACAGGCTCGCGCAGGCTCTTCAAACTGCTTCGTCTGTCTAGTCGTGCACATCATACCTGTTTTCTGCCCAGTCATCCTGCTGCCTGAGGTCGCCTTGCCTTCTGCTGTCGACTTGCTGTGTCTGCTGGCGGGGCACTGTGCATTTCTTCATTCTGTTTGATGCTATCACATCAACAACTATTACCACAACAACTATTACCTGTGTCTCCGTCCCCTTCTGTGTGTAACAGAAGACCGGACCAACACCGTCAACAACCAAGATGAGCCATCCGGATCCATTTCAAGACCTGGTCGATGCACTTCGTCACACTCTAACCAGCGCTTCCACTCCTACACCTCCAGCGACAACTTCCTCTTTCCCGCTGCATCTCCTTCACCCGTTGCGGTCGCCAGTCCCATGGCCAAACAGATGCCCTTCACTGGCTCGGCGGAGGACTGCAACGGATTCCTCCTGCAGTGTTCGCTGGTCCTGGAGATGCAACCGCACCTGTATCCTGATGACAGAACTAAGGTGGGGTACATAATCTCTCAACTCGAAGGGAAAGCTCTCTGCTGGGCCGAACCGCTCTGGACACAGAAAAATCCCATTATCAAGTCATTCTCAGGTTTCGTTATCCATTTCAAGGAAGTGTTCGGGAAACCAGCCTGGGATTCGTCAGTCGGTGAGAGATTCTATCAATTGAAGCAAGGTTTAATGTCTGTGTCTGATTATGCCCTTCAGTTCCGAACCTTAGCCTCAGCAAGTGGCTGGAATGAACAAGCTCTTATTACCACCTATCGTCAATTTCATCTCTGAATGCCCCATTCGTCCAGTACGTCCCATGGTGAGTGTTATTATGCCTACGCTGAATAAGATGAAACCATTGTTGTAAACCTTACTGCTGCTGATCTCTGCCTTCCAGTCAATGCGCTCCTCGATTCTGGGTCAACGGAAACTTAATCTCCAGAACCCTCTGTCGTCAGCTCAAGCTCAAAACCACGGCCACGCCTAAGATCTACCAAATCCACTCAGTAACTGGAAAACCTCTTTGTCAAGTTTGTTTCAGTGTGGGACCTCTTCACCTCCAAATCAGCATTCTCCACATGGAGGAAATCCATTTGCTGGTTCTGGAGGAATCAACGGCTGACGTGATTCTGGGGCGCCCCTGGCTTGAGCAGCACAACCCCATCATCTCCTGGAGGACAGGAGAGATCCTGAAGTGGGGTAACCAGTGCTTTAATGACTGTTATCCTGAGTTTCCTGTTCCAAGTTCTGTTCCAAATCTCCCAAGTTCTGAAGAAGTCCCAGTCTGCGCTACTTCTGTGGAAAGTCCACTCGAGAAACGTTCAACGGATATCCCTGCCTGTTACTCCCACTTCAGTGATGTCTTCTGTCCTAAAGAAGCCTCCAAGCTTCCTCCTCATCAGCCATGGGACTGTGCAATCGACCTCATCCCCGGTGAGCCAGTGCCCAGAGGAAAGATATACTAATTGTCAATCCCTG
Organism: Megalobrama amblycephala; assembly: GCF_018812025.1. Taxonomy (NCBI): domain Eukaryota; kingdom Metazoa; phylum Chordata; class Actinopteri; order Cypriniformes; family Xenocyprididae; genus Megalobrama; species Megalobrama amblycephala. Next base: position 23,287,357 of record NC_063050.1, read on the forward strand.
AGGAGAAGACCATGGAGGAGTACATTAACGAAGCTGTGGCACAAGGCTACATCCGCCCGTCTACTTCCCCTGCTGCTTCAAGTTTTTTCTTCGTGGCGAAGTAGGACGGAGGCTTGCGGCCATGCATCGATTACAGAGCTTTAAATAAAATCACCATCAAATTCAGGTACCCACTTCCTTTCATCCAATCAACTATGACATCGGGAACTGGGAGCTTCTAGCCATCAAGCTTGCCCTGGAGGAGTGGAGGCATTGGCTCGAGGGATCTAAACACCCATTTACAGTTCTTACAGACCATAAGAACCTTGATTATCTATGGGACGCTAAAAGAGTAAATCCCTGCCAAGCAAGATGGGCGTTGTTCTTCACAAGGTTCAAGTTCACCATCTCATACCTCCCTGGATCAAAGAATGTGAAAGCTGATGCTCTGTCTCGTATCTATAGCCCTGAAGAAACTTCTGATGATCCAGAACCAATCCTCCCCAAGAACCTCTTTGTCAGCCCCATCACTTGGTCTGCTGAAACGCTCCCCGAGCCGAGTGCCTCCACCAACACCCCGCCAGGTTGCCCCCAGGGATTGCAGTATATCCCACGGACACGGCGCACTCCCCTGATTCACTCCACGCATTCTTCACTGGGCACTGGCCACCCAGGGGTCAATGAAACCCTCTCACTGCTTAAACAGTGCTTCTGGTGGCCCAACATGACATCTGACGTCAGGAGGTACATACAGGGGTGCCGGGAATGTGCCATCTCCAAGACCCCGTGACATCTTCCCTCCGGGAAGCTCCAACCTCTGCCCGTTCCCAACCGCCCCTGGTCACACCTAGGAGTAGACTTTATAACGGATCTTCCAGACTCCAACGGTTGCATCTGTGTATTGGTGGTAATGGATTGATTCTCCAAGTCATGTCGATGAATTCCCTTGCCTGGACTACCAATGGCTATGGAGACTGCAGAGCTCTTGCTCAACAATGTCTTCAGATATTATGGACTGCCCGAAGATATTGTATCTGACCGTGGAACACAATTCATCTCCAGAGTATGGAAATCGTTTTTCAAGCTCCTAGGTGTGACCATAAGTCTCTCTTCTGGCTACCATCCCCAGACGAACGGGCATACGGAGAGGAAGATCCAGGAGATCAGCCGTTTCCTACGTACCTTCTGTCACGGCCACCAGGAGAGAGCAAGAGGGTCTGGGACTCAGCTCATCTCTAACTCCAGCGGGCCCTACGCAGGCGCAGGATGACAGCGGACCTTCGGCGTTCACAAGCACCTGATTACCAGCCAGAACAGAAGGTCTGGCTGTCGACCCGGGACATCAGGATGCGCCTGCCCTGTAGGAAGCTGAGTCCTAGGTTCATTGGCCCCTTCACCATCACTCGGAGGATCAACCCCAATGTAATGTCACAGACACGCCAGGCTCTTCACTCACCCAATCACAATGCAGTCCCTCCCCTGAGTATTAACAAGCTCCACCTAACACTCATCACAGTCACAATCAGCAGCACTACATAAGACACTCCAGATCACTCGTTAACGCATACCTACCTGTTATGCTTACCTTAAGGACTCCTTTAACGCCTGCTTACCTGTCTCCAGTGTTCTCCGTGACTCCTAGTGTCTCCATGTCTCCAGTGAGTGTCATCGTGTCCTGTCTGCTCCACGTCTGCCTGCATCCACGTTCTCTGGGAAAAGATAAGAAACATCATCAGATCCAGTCACCGCTCCAGTCACAAAATTATCCTGCCATTTACTCACCTGCATTCTGCCATTCATCCTCTGGTTGTTTAATAAACGCTTCTTAACTATTACCTGTGTCTCCCTTCTGTGTGTAACAGATGCGAAATATTTATGTTTTCTCCAGCTGCGTTCACCCTGAAAACCGGTGCTCGGCAGACTGCCTATGTTCTATTATTATTAATAAACTGTTTCTGTTACCTGCCATCGCTCTTGGGTCCTCTGTTGTCCTCGCTTGTTATGATAAAAAGATTTAATTTAGGCTTTTGCTCGCATGTGAACATTGATCAGCGAACACAAGCAGAAGCTCAACCAAACCTGCTACACACGTGAGAACAAACCTCTTCCGGAAGCACAAATATGCTGTATAACACACAAGAATAAACCTCATTGGTTTCCGGAAGAGGTTTGTTCTCACACGTATAGCAGATTTGGCTGAGCTTCTGCTTATGTTCACTGATCAATGTTTATATGCAAGTAAATGATGCTCATGTGCCCACTGAAACATAAGTAGTGAAGGGGTGGATTCTGGAATCCACTGCCGCTTCAATATATATCTTTTAAGTTATTAATCAACATTTATATTTCTGTTCCTCTGTACCTCTCACTGAGAGCAAAGTACATGTTATCAGTATGTTTTGGGAAAGTTTCCTGCTCAGAGCAGATCTCAGATCAACTTCAGCCTTGAAGAAGCTGTGAATCATGTGTATCTGTGTATGTGCGCTAAGTGTTTTGTGCAGGTCCCTTTGTACTGGACAACTGGCATTCTGCTTGAGACCAGCAGACGCCACATCATGACCCCAAAAGGACATCCGGTACCTAAATCTAGGGTCCCCCTCGTCATCACCGTGACGAAGGGAGATATGCTTCTTACTATCTGTCCACGTGTGGAAAATTTCTAATCTTGTCTATTTTTCTTAGCCAATCAGAATCATCCAACCTGAAGTAATGACGTAGTTAGTTGACTCTGTTAGAGTATAATTGTTGAGGAAATGTGAATGTACGCAGAGCGGCCTACGAACTCCTTGTGAGACTTGAAGCTGGCTTCTGCTGATGAAACTGCAAACTATTCTTCATTAAATTTTTCTTCAATTTATTAATTATTTTAAACTTTGACTCCGGGTCTTTATCCAACATATCTGGTTTCAAGGGTCCTAAACTGTTTATCCCCAACAGTAGCAACAGGATTTTTTCTTCCATATTGTGGCTTACAATATATTCTATTTATTGATTGTTGATTGGGTTTTGAGATTGGAGAGTTGCTCTCAAAAATAGAGGAGATGATGAAGTCCTGCATACATCACCAGAGATAAGTCTGAAACATATGCACAGATTGTTTACAATAAGATCTATATTTTGCTTCTATTCAAGTTTTTGATTCATCATTTCATTTCAGTTAGTGACATCATGTACACAAAGGCAAATCTAATTTACTCTCATTTGAAAGAGCACTTTGGATGCACATTTCTTTGCATGCGAAAAAGGATAACAAATGCAAACAACAGCTACGTTTGTTTGATGCGTTAATGTTTGAGAGTAGATTTTGATTCTGTGTTGTCTACCAATCTGTGACTGCTCTTTCCCCTTAATGGTCTTCAAGAGCCATTTCTTGCTTGTTGTCCCTTCTTGAAGAGGAAATTAAACCACAGATGAAACCTTATTCACCTTTGGTGACAAGGGTTAAAATCAGAACACTGCTCATGAGAAGATTTCTCTTTGATTAATACATATAATTAAGACATGAATAAACATGGAGGGGAAAAGATATGAGAGAATATAATGATATGTTTTTGTATTCCTTCGAGGTAAAGACTTAAGTATAGAAACCGCAGTGAGAGATAATATCAGTCTTGATACTCTGGATGTGAATACACCCAAGAAAACTTTTGCATTTTTTTCCTGTATGCAAAGAAATTCCACATCTTCATGCAAAATCTTATTTCAAATTAGATGAAATTTGACTTTATGTGCCTTGACCTTACTAATCATGCTTAACTTAATGGTTGTTTGATACAAATATGTTACTGTTGGTCCTTTATCCTGTTAATGTTATCAGTGAGGTCAGTAATTTTGCATGCAAACTTATTTTGGTCAGTTCAATTAAAAATGTACAAAAATCACTATATATATATATATACACAGTCAAACCAAAATTTATTCAGACACCTTGAACATTTCATTCATTATTACAGTTTATTCACTATAGTTACAAAAAAAATGGTAATACAATATGACAAGATCTCAGAGTTAAACTGTGTCAGAAAAAAATAATCATGTCAGATAACACTTAAGCAAAACATGGTCAGGTAAAAGTGTCTGAATAATTTTTGGTTCCAAATTTTTTATCAATTTTACTGGTAATAATTTTTGGGTATAATCACAGTCACAGTTCACTTTATTTTGCTATCTTCACTTAAAGGAACTAGTGTCCTGCACCCACTAGTAAAAATAAATATATCTAGTGTCTGAATAATTTTTGGTTTGACTATTTTATATATATCCCTCGTATTATCCTCAAAAACCAGCGACGCCGGTTTACCAGTGGGGTCAATTTGACCCCAGCAATTAAAAACCTCCAGAATATAATTTTATTTTCAAATTTTTATCTATCAGGTACTTTATGTTTCTTCATTGACTACTCAAATAGCTCTTTAAATAAAACAACACCCCCCATCACCCCCGACCCCCCCTCTGTTGAAGGGTAATAACATGCAGTATGTTTGGAGGCAAATTCGACACTCCCTTGAGACCGCCCCACTCATGGGTGGTCTCAGGATGCTTCACTGTTGGCATGACACAGGACTCATCATGGTAGCATTCATCTTTTGTTTCCCTGGACTATTCATTTTCCAGATGTCTCAAACAGTCAGATGGGGGCTTCATCAGAAAAAATAACTTCTTTCAGTCTTCTGCTGTCCAATTCTTGCTGTACTTGCAGAATTCTAGTCTGTCCTTGATGCTGTATTTGTTTCAATGGGATTTCCAAACATTTCAGTAAATAAAAGAGTAAGATGTAACATTAGAAGCTCACAAACACATCACTAAACACTTTAAGTCTAAAAGTTGGATTGTATAAGATAAATCTCAAGAAATTGCACCTCAGTAAATCGATTAAAAAAGCAGATCCCTGTGAAAGTGATTGTATAATTTTCACTCATGATGCCCGGGGATAAATTCCCCTTGATGATGAGTCTATAGGATTTGCATGTCTATGTCAACACCCAGTGAGAGGGATAAAAATGTGCCCAACCATCCTTAAACTCCAAACCAGCACACAACAGAGCAAAGCAGAGATGAAGTTATTTCTCACTATACTTTTTCTGTTTGTCCTTTACGGGCAAACAACAGGTATAATTAGAGTGCACATTTATGTGACCACTCCAATGACCTGCACTGAAGCTCAAAAGTATTGTCAAACATATCATACAGACCTGTCTACAATCAACAGTGAGATGGACATTCAGATGGTACAAAACGCAGCTGGAGGAGCTTATAACCAGAGTTGGTTCAGTTCACTGATTCAGAAAACTGAAAACTCATGCACATTAATGAACTATGAAGAAGCAAGAATCCCAGCTTTTTGGACTGCATTGTGTGGGTTTCCTAATTGGTTGTGTACAAGTACGCATCCTTTTTTCTGCTCTAAGAACTTGGTTTTGGTGCAGAAGAAAAAGACATGGGAGGAAGCTCTAGAGTACTGCCGCTCCAACTACATTGATCTGGCCTACTTGGATTCTAAGGTGATACCAGATCTGAGTGATGCCCAGACAGAGAGTGTGTGGACAGGCATGCGTTTCCTAGCTGGAAAATGGTTCTGGGTGAGCAAGGAGAATATTTTTGAGACCAACATCACTCTGCCCTCATGTCCACATGAGCCGTATCGTTGTGGAGCCTGCAACACCCAGAAAGAGCAATGGGAGAACAGAGACTGTGAGGAGAAGCTCAACTTTCTTTGTTTTTAAAGACAAAGGCAAGTGATGAAGCATCACGTGAGAACTGTTTTCAGTTCATCTGCAGATATGTTTGACATTGAATGCATTGTTGACAACCCTGAAACATAAAGGCACTTAAAAGTGTGTCTTTATAAAATAAAAGTGATGCACCATGAATGCTAGTTACTTATGTTTTAGGTACTTATACATTTGCTTCTTATTTTATTTGCTTTTTATTTGTTTTGAATTAGATGCTTCCATGTTTAAACATATTAAAATATATGCAGGTGGGTGACCGGGAATTACATAATGATTAATGTCCATGCTTTCAATTGGTGTTAAAGTAGAATTTTATAATATAGGCCTGAATTGTACTTCAAATATATTGCAGATGCAGGTGCTAAAAACAAAATATGTTACAACAACGCTATCTGTTACATGTAATATAAGTCTTATGTTGTCAAGAGATGGCTGAATCTGAGATTAAGGCGGGTTGGAGAGTTCTTAAACCCATAACTGTAGCCTAATAATTTCTGTCTCTTGCTGACTTTTATCTGAGATTCTTTACTGTGCAGTTGCTGCCCTTCATACTTTTCTCCTTGTTTGGCATCCATCGCAGCAACTTTAGTCAACACTAGAGGTCACTATCTCCTCTGGTATTAAGGGTCAGTTGCTTTGCTTATTTGCACACCTGTTCGTTCACGATTCACGTAAATATCCTGCATAGTTCCATGTTTTACAAGCATTTTACAAGTTCACATTCTTTGTTCATGTTTGTTTCTGTTTTACCATAGATACGGTGTACTTTGTTGATTGTGGATATTTTGCATGGATTAGTACATTTATGAGTTTTGCATTTTGTATTTGACTGTAATTTAAACTTCACATAGATCTTAATGAAAAGTTGAAGTCCATATTATTATAGAGATACATAAAAATCACACATTAAATATATAAAGTCCATACCAAAAGTTTGTTGTTGAACTCATTTATTTACTTTTGTCAACTATATACATTCTGTGTTGCTTCCTCAGTATTTTAGTATATACAGAAAGGGAGGAGTGAGTAAAAGGAGCACAGAAATGTAAGAAGATGTAACACTCACAAGGGGGCGGAAGACACAAGGCTTTAATGAATGTTTAGACATGAATTGGATTACACCTCACATTCTGTTGATATTGTTTGATAGTTTGATTGATTGTATTTGCTTAGGACATGCAGTTTGTATAATTTTAGGAAAGGGAGTAAGGCAAAGGTGATGATTTAAGTACAGTAGAGTATGTTTAATAACCAAACTAAAACAAGTCCAAAACACTGGGAACATCCGAACACAAGAAACTCCAAACATCGACTGACAAAAAGCACAAGAGAAACACAAGGCCTATATATACACAGGGGGAAACATGCTTAACAAGATAACGAGAAACTCTTAGGGAGACTAATCAACATGAAAAACTACAATGAACTACAAACATGGCACACAAGACAGGAAATATAACAAAAGTCCAGACAAGACATGGGGAATATATGACCGTTTTGAATGATGCTTGCCATTACATCAGACCAATGTTATTTTATTTTACTATAATTATTGATTGTGCCACTGATTATGCTATTAACTCAATGCGAGTATCTATCTATCTATCTATCTATCTATCTATCTATCTATCTATCTATCTATCTATCATTTCAGTTAGATCGTTTAATACAATATTTGACATTAACATGGTTTTAAACTCTAAAAAGCTCCAAATGTAGCAATGCCTACGAAGATAAATTTGCTCCACCCACTTCCGCCCTCAGGCTGTTAATCTGGCGCTGTCGTCCTCAGACTGTCATGACGTATGGTTCTGCGGTTAGTCCTATCTCAGTGTTTTGAGGGACACAAGAGAAAAGAAGTCGTGGGTTGTGTGTTAAGTGTGTTGAAATGCATGTGTGAAGTGGAGGAATAAAACTACTGGAGGAATAAAATGTGTAAATTCCTACACCAGCCTTGACTGTGATTGAGATAAGAACATTATAGTTCTCAAATGGGCTTTGAGTCCTCCTTGTCTCACCTGCTAAAGCAAGGCAAGTTTGCAATGAATTCTCCCCCACACTTTGTCTTCCCTTGATGGATGCACAAGCCACATTGCGTTGTTAATTTAGACCATCCACAGCTGCACTTTCTAAGAATCTTTAAATTGTTAGTCATTCGGTCTGTTCCATGTTATCATGTTATGTCCGTGAAATGAAAAGTCTCTTCATGGGCGTGTGGAAAAGGGTAAGCCTGTCCACTCCTGCTGCAGTCTTTCCTGCCATCAGTCAGTCTTCCCTGACAGCCTTCCAGTCTTTCCTGGATGTCAACTACCCTATTCTCAGTAGTCACTGGTGATCTAGCAAAACTTAGATAGAAGCACAGGTCCTTAATACCTGCAAGGCATTTCTGCCTGCAGCACCTCCACCGGTGCCAATGGGCCAGCCACAAGGTTTCGCCCCATTGATCTCAGAACATTTCCAGTGGAAGGGACATCTCCCTGCTGTATCTATCTGTTGAAAATATGTTTAATATTTAGCCTACTTGTTTGCTAACTGTAGATGACACACTATTGATCTTAATCTATATTAACATGTAGTGTTTATGATCAAGTGCAAGGAAAAAGTTATATATCAAACCAAGAGTTACATCAACTTGCAGGTTATCCTTGGACCAAGCACTCTGTTCAGAAGAAAAAAAACATTTAATGAGTTGTAAATTGTTGTTTCTAGATATTTAAAAATATGCAAACTTTGGTGGCTTACATTTTGTTTAAATCAGCATTTAATTGTTGATGCATGTAAAGACTATGACCACTGAAAGTGATATTTGCTATCAGTTCAGAGAGAATATTAATAGGAAAAACTTCAATAAATCTGTTTCTCACACACTTTTCTAGTAGCAGATTACGTTTGAGCATTTCTTCACAGTCTTTGTTCCATGCACCGTCTGTTTTGAAATCTTTGATAATATTTCTTCAGGTCTAATTTAGGTAAGTGAACTTTAACTTACAGCACATAAAAGGCATCTTCCCAAGTCAAATTCACAGGCACAAGCCTCATTTTAAATTTGTCTTAACAGAAGAAAGTATGTTCAGCATTTACACAGTCATCATGACTAATAGAAAAACAGAAAAAGCATTTATGATTCCAAGCTTCAGAGATGTTTCCTTCTGCTGCTTCTACCAGCATCTGGTGTTCCTCTTTACTAGTAATGATGGACATATATAGTATTTAGGACAGTATGTATAAGCATCATTCCAGGTCACTGAATTGGACACATAAATGTGTACTCTAAAACCTGTAGTCAGTCCATAAAGGACAAACAAGCTAAGTCCAGTGAGAGTGATTTTCATCTCTGCTAGCGAACTGGTTTGGTTTAAGGATGGTTGAGCACTGAACAGTTTTATGAACCTCACTGAGCTGCTGACATGGAACATGTAAATCCTACAAAATCCCACATCGTCATCCAACTTATTGCTGATACAACAGCGTCTACTGTAGCAGTTTTGTTTATTTAAAGATGATTGAAAGCCAAACATATTATCTACTGGAGTAACATTTTAGTTTAAAATAATCTGAAAACAAAATCTACACTATAATCTTGGCAAAAACTAGGCATATTTGCAAGGTGAAAAGTGATGTGACCACAATAAAAAATATTTAATTGAATAAAAAATGTTTTAAGATTTTTTTTTTCTTTTTAGTTTCCATCATTGTGAAAGGTATCTGAGTGAGTGTCTCAGCACTGAATATCTAAGGTGCAATAACTGATGACATCATGTTCATGCTAAGAAATGTAAATGTAGACCAAGGCAAATCATTTCTCTCATTTGAATGAGGATTGTGCATGTGGAAATTCTTTGCGTGCAGAAATGGATGCAAAACAATGCAAACAACAGATTTTCAATATCATTTTCACAGCAACTGATTTTTTACAAACAACCAAAAGCAGCCAAGGAAGAAATATTACCCTTTCATGTGATTTGGTGTAATGCCTTTGAAGACTGCAGATGCAAAAACCTCTGACAAGTCTTTTTAAATGAGCTTTTTATGTTTTTAATTTTACTATTATGTTTTTGAAAATAAGGCATTTAAGGCATTAATAAAGGCATTTTTTTATTGTCATTAAAGTAAAATGACTGAACCTAAACATATGAGTAATGAAGATGCTCTTTTAAAAGATAAAATGTCAGACGGTTTTACTGTTTTTTTTTTTTTTTTTTTTGCATTTGATTCTTAAGCCTTCATTTAATGATGTTTTATTAACAAAATTCGGGACGAGCAAGTTCAGATAATTAACCTAATTAGCACAGGTGGAGAGCATTCAGTTAATCAACTCAACCAATGTCAAAAGGTATAAATTCAGCAGACTGACTTCTGTTCATCTGAGAGTTTATTATCAGCATTAGGCCTCGCCCTACGTTCCGTCTAAAATCGAGCTCTCGCCGTCTGTCCGATGAAAAATTCTTCGTCCTCAAGGAATCTTACCTCAATTTTCTGGCCTAAAAAGTGATTATCCTCCACACCGCCGATCCCTCGGCGTTGTCTCGCGGGTCTTGGCGGTCTTGGCCCAAACAAACCGGCCCAGCATGCCGAGGCCTACCACGGGCAACATATCCGCGATCTTTTTCCCCGTCTTTCTCATCTCCAACTCATTCAATCTTTCCGGCCATAAAGAAATGGATAGTAAAGCCCCTCAAACACCAAACTCGTGTCTCGGGCAATGCTGCCCTCTTCCCGCAAAGGAGTGGACCTTCCTCCACAGTCAGGCCGCTGCAACAGGCTCTCAACAAGCCGCGCCGCTGATTCATTGTCGGCCAGCTTTCTCTCCACCCCGCTGGCTCAAAACCGTAAAAAACACAGCTCAAATCCTTTTCGTTTTCCCTGGTTGAACTTGCTTCGCTTTGGTCGCTAAATCACGAGAACAGTTCATGCTATCTGGATACTCAATTTTGATCGGAAGAAATATATGTTTTGAAATTTGAACCGTTTTCATAGATTTGCCGTTTCTAATCTAAGGCGCTGTACAAACAGCTCGGACATCATGTGCAGTCAGATCGCACGCACAGTTGCAGAATTAATAAGAACTTAATGTCAACGCTGTCCTGAGATAAACATAAAATATAACGCTATACAATTTTCAGCTCCAATCGATTTGTTTGTTTTGAAGTAACTCAAAACCCAGCTTCCGTTAAAGAGACGCTGCACAGACTGGTAAGACAATTTCATACACTCATTCATTCTCACTAATGGATTCAAATAAATTCCACGACTGTATCTGTATAAAATAATTAATGTTAAGACTCAGATAACTGATGAAAATAACTGTTGAGGGTTCCTCCTAGTGATGGGAGAAACAAAGCTTTTGAATCAATTGAACCGCTTTGAGAAATGATTCGGTTTCCCTCGAATCGTCACACGCTGGTGATGTCTACTGGTCAGAGGTAAATGTACCGTAGTCAGTTCAAGCATGCATGGAAAAACATTTTTCCAATCAGCTGCAACTGTTTTAAGTGTTAAATGCTATTAACAATTATCTATACCATTAGATAATACTATAGCTGATGTATCGCGGTAACATGCAGTATACAAAATGGATCGAATTTTCATAAATGTATAAAACAGACCAGATTTTTCTCTTAATGCTTCATTAATAATGAGAACAGGCTTTTGTTACCAATCAATGAATCATTGTAAACGCATTCAGCAGTGTACATTCAGCAGAAGCTGCCTCAAGTTACATGGAATTTATGCATTTGCACTTCAATTATAATAAAATAATAATAATAATAATGAATCGCTTAGTGAGTCAGCTACTCGTCTGACTCGTTCAAAACAGATTCATTTAGAAACTAAACAAAAACAACGCTCTTGCTCGCGTCACGATCTATCAGCAGCATTTTTTTTCTGGCATGAAATTTCCAACCTGGACTGGAGAGCAGTACTAAAACTTAATACAATGATATATATATATATATATACTTTATCTTATTGCAAGATTGGGGATTCAAACGAAGTGTACCTGCCACTCATACTACATTCCTTATGGTATTACCGTACCGACTTACTACCAATACAATGGCATTGCCAGTATTTTGAAGCTTTAGTATCGCAATACTACTGTAGTACCGATACACTCTGCAACCCTAATATGAAATGTCAGTATTATGTGTCATTTTATTAAATTGTTGTTACAGTCATCTTGTTTTGTTTGCTTTATGAAGGTCGCCAGCAAGATCAGAGCACAGATTTGATCTGAAATTCAGGCCGCTGGCTCCAAAGGTGGACCCTGACCCAACCTATTCACTTTTCCAAATATTTGTTATGCACAGGACCGCAACCAAATCAAGTCAGTTTTGTAGAGCTTTTTACATGCAGGCTGTGTCAGGGCAGCTTTACAGTGAAAGCAATATAATTTTGGCTGCACAGCAGCTCTAGAAGAAAATGGTGCCATTGTGCAGCTTAAGTAAGTCCAGTATTGATTCATTCCATCATAAAACTACTTATTCATAGTTAATTTATCTATACAACAGCTCTGGATGAAAAGTGATGTCATCATCCAGGACAGTTCAGTTTGCATACAATGGTGTGCAGTGAAGACAATGAAGGCAGATCAAAACATTGTTGAATATCAAGTGTCCACAACTAAGCAAGCCAGAAGCAACAGCGGCAAGGAACCACAGCTGCCCCAAAAGGCCTCTCTGAGCATCAGAGTCAAACACTCTAGTTGCTGGCCATCAGAGGTTTTAAAGATCTATATCCTATCTAATCCAATCGCTTCCATGTTAAAGAAGCTCCGCAAACCCTTACCAGCCAAATTCTTCAGCTTCAGCTTGTTCTCTCGCTAAATCCTACAAGCTCACCATATCCACCTCAATTAACACCATCAATCCACTAAAATGGTCTCAGTGCAGCAGTGTCTTCTCACCTGATTCCGCAGGAGCCCACTATGTTCTTACATAGACGCTCCCGCAGGAGCTCCTTCCCTGGCAAACCTTGCCTTCACGGCGCAGCAACGTTATCTCCATGCTCTCGCAGGAGCTCAGTTTGTCTGGCTGATCTTTCCACTGCAGCTGCAACGATGTCCCCTCCACTCCCATAGGAGCCCAATTCTATAGCAAAAAAATAAAAAATAATTCTCTCCACCGCTGACGAGGCTTACCCATCCAACACAGTGAGTCTTGATCTCCCGTCGGATGCAACGAGAGCCCTCCCGGTCAGTTTCCATCTTTTTAACTTTTTCCGTCCAGTGAGGCTTACCCATCCGATGCTGCGAGTCTGGATTTCCCATCGGATGCTGCGAGAGCCCTCCCGGTCATTTTCCATCTTTTCTCCTTTGTCCGACGAGTCTTACCTGTCCTATGCCATGAGTATTGATCTCCCGTCAGATGCAGCGAGAGCCCTTCCAATCATCTTTTTAACTTTTTCCATCCAGTGAGGCTTACCCATCTGACACAGTGAGTCTTGATCTCCCGTCGGATGCAGCAAGAGCCCTCCTGGTCAGTTTCCATCTTTTCTCCTTCTTTGTCTGGCGAGGCTTACCCATCCGATGCCATGAGTATTGATCTCCTGTTGGATGCAGCGAGAGCCTTCCCGGTCAGTTTCCATCTTTTCTCCTTTGTCCGACGAGCCTTACCTGTCCTATGCCATGAGTATTGATCTCCTGTCAGATGCAGCGAGAGCCCTTACAATCATCTTTTTAACCGTTTCCATCCAGTGAGGCTTACCCGTCCGACACAGTGAGTCTTGATCTCCCGTCGGATGCAGCGAGAGCCCTCCCTGTCAGCTTCCATCATGCTATCCTTCTCTGTCCGGCGAGGCTTACCCGTCTGATGCCACAAGCATTGCTTTTTTGGAGCCTTCGTCTCCCATCTGATGCCGCGAGAGCCTCCCGGTCAGTGCTTCCTTCCTCGTCCGGCGAGGCTTACCCGTCCGAGGCCTTGAGCATTGGTCTCCTGGAGCCTTGGTCTCCCGTCGGATGCCGCGAGAGCCTCCCGGTCGTTCTTCTGTGCTTTACTTTCTGCCCGTCTACCAGCGAGGCTTACCCGTCTGATGTCATGGGCCTTGGTCTCCCATCTGATGCCGCGAGAGCCTCCTGGTCCGTGCTGCTTTTCTTGTCCGGCGAGGCTTACCCGTCCGAGGCCTTGAGCATTGGTCTCCTGGAGCCTTGGTCTCCCGTCGGACGCCGCGAGAGCCTCCCGGTCGAGCCTCTGCTCTTTACTTTCTGCCTGTGTGCTAGCGAGGTTTACCCATCCAATGCCATGAGCATTGGTCTCCTGGAGCCTTGGTCTCCCATCGGATGCTGCGAGAGCTCTCCTGGCAAGGCATTCAAATTTCTTTCATCCCGCCATCAGCCAATGGAACCCACTCACCTGTTGCCGGGGGCTGCTCCCGGCTGAGGCTGAGTGGGCCCCTGTTGGCTGGTCATTCTTAAACCACGTCGCCCCTCGTCTTTCGGTTGGTAGGGCTCACCTGTTTGACACTGAGCATTGGTCTCCTGTCAGACGTAACCAGAGCCCTCCCGATCGGCCGCTCCAAATCACGCGCTCCCCGTCAATTGGTCGGTAGGGCCCGTCTACCTGGTGATGCACGCCAAATACGCAAAACTTTACTCCATTTAATTATATGGATATGTGAACTCGTGAATAAACATGAGATGAGAAAAATGCTTTTTTTATAATGAAAAGTGTTTTCTTTATGTGTGGTTTGAGCTTTGTAAAGTCTGAACATGAATATATTTGAACATAGTCCAATGAAAACTCAGTCTGTTTGTATTTCCTCATCCATTTTGCATGCAAATAATTCAAATCAACAGGACTGGACCTGATGTAAACTGACACTTGTCACCATTAATTTTAGTGTAAAGCTTGTTAGAGACAAAACCATTGCTGTAGTTTTTAAATATTATAATTTTTACATTTATCATAGTGTTTTTGAATACAAATATATTTGTCAGAAAATAAAACATTCAAACTGCTTCCTATATTGCATCCTATATCATGTAGCAAAATGTGTAACATTTGTTTTATTGCTCTTTTATATGCTGCATTATGGATCTTATGCTTTATTATTATTGCAGTAGTATGTATTAATTTATTGATACGGCCAGTTTACAATGCAGTGTAATGCTTGCTTTGTTACCCTTTTTTCATGTGTGCATAAATTACAAATTTACATTCAATTTAATTCAGTGTGATCTTCTTACCTCATTTTATCGAAATAATGTACAGTATGTAACATATTAAATAATCTGTTTCAATTGAATTAATATTAACAAAATACTCTACAAATAAAGCAATGAAATTCCATTCCAACATTTTAATATTTTGTAGACATTTTGAAGTAATGAGAACCAACATACCATTTTGTTCAATTGAAAATTAGCCCATTTCCCCAAACATATTTACTCCAGGTTGTTGTTGAATTACTATAATATAAATTGTGTATTTATTTAGCTTGAATACATGTGATGTATATATATTCATTTTGCTTACTGTTAGAAACACTTTTAAAATGCTGTTATTTTCAGGTAAAAACAAATTTATTTAATTAGAGATTTAATGTATCAGTCTGGTTTAACATGTATGAACAACCAGAAGTGGAATTTATTGATGTGGATGGTTTCATGATATACCCATATACCTTTTTTTTTTTCACTATAAATGGTACATTTTCAAAATCCTTAGTTCTAATCTCACAACAGATCATCAAAAATGGAAAATTCTGCATATCAGTTATGTTAGTACAAAGCAGAGCATCCTTTTCTCTACACATGTGTTTCATCTATATAAACTTATCATTCAGTAGCCTTTCCTAAATCTATTATTATCATACTTTTCATGTGCATCTCTTCTCACATAGTTAAATACATTTGTCTATAATTTAACCTATCTGATCTTAATGGTTAATCAATGAATCATTGGTACATCTATAGATTTCCATAGATTTCTATATTCTATAAATTCTAGAACTTGTTTGCAATTTCCAAAATGTAAAACCAATATAATGAATTCTTGTTAAGAAAACATTTGCAATTTGTCAACAAAGAACAGGACTGAGTAAGGAAACATGGGAGAAAAGAGAAAAGGGGGGAGGAAACAATTAATGACTATTTTTAATGCAGTGTAATACTCTAAACTAAAAGCCCTGCTGGAAACTGACAAATTGCTGTATCTCACCCTTCATCTGAAAAGTCAATCTACAGTATAGATTCAGTCATATGAACAGTGAAAAAATGTACTGTATTGGTAAATTATCACAAAACCTCATGGCCATGTGATATCTTAAACATACCTTTTAAAGGCACAATTTTTTGCGCTAGAGGTCGCTTAATTAAAACAAAGGTGTAGCTTAATGATGCCTTGATTTTGTGGAATCATGGGAGGTGTTGTCTTCACATCTACAGCTGACGGAAAAGAATCTGACAGGACTCAGGCAGAAATCATATTAATGGATGAGCCAATGTATTACAGAATTATTAACATTACTGTATGAAACAGGGTGTGGCAGAATGAGGACCTGGAGGACTGCTAATGAGAGATGCTCTATGGCTACTATGAGACACTTATTGCTGCACTCTGCAGTAAGCTAGATCGATTTTAGGCATGATAATGGTACTCGCGGTAAATCAAGAAAACGAGATTTAAACAATAAGACTTACTGTGTTGAGCTATAAAACAATGTTTAGTTTTCTGTTGATGAATATATCCATCCAAACAGTTGCTCACCTGTCTAATAAAACATAATATATTAAAGAGTCTTCGGTGTTTCCATGGTTTCTACACCGGAAATCGAGGGTTTAACCCGCAGTATGATGTCATTGATAGGCATCGCACGGACACGGTCCGTGTCCTGGTTAAAATTGCTTATTTCTCTGGATTTAAACATTCTTGGAAACATTTGGGATAATCCAAGTACACAAGTCAACAAAATTAATAACACTGTTCTAGCAGTTGGGGTATTTTTACGCTTAAATGCTTGAATGTTTAATTCGTTTCAGTCATTCTGTCATGATCACCAGTTGGAGTGCCCTATTTAGCCACCAGAGGGCACTCCACCCCGGACCATTGCCTCACCATTTCGGACTTCATTTCCCATAACCCACTTCCCGGACTCATTATCACTTCATTGCACCCAGCTGTCTTGTATTATGTTATTAGTGTCTGTCTATTTATAATGAGTTGTTTCTGCTTTTGTTATTGAGGTTTAATTTCTGTCACTGGCTTCACTGTGTGGTTTTCTTGTTTTGTGTGGACTTTATTGTGGATTTTGACTCATGCTTGGAAGGATTATGTGTTTGGATTACCCCATTAAAACTGCACTTGGATCTGACCCTCTTGTCTCTGTGCCGTCCGTGACACAATCCTACATATTTGGGTCTTTAGCGACTCGGATCTATATCTAACACCTGTCCCAATAATATAAAACTCCCCTGATATTAGAGTAACAATTACAGAAGAATAAAATACTTTGTTTCCTTTCGGAGCTTGGAAGGGTTCATTTTGAGCAGATGTTTTATGTCATCATCACTGTCCTCGTCAGAGCTCATACATTCAGCCAATGATAGTTTTGAGAATATGTTTGAGATCGCAAATATGAGCCCATTCGTGATCTCAAACATATTCTCAAAACTATCATTTTCAACATCTTCAAAATCAATATTTTGATTGCTGACAGCTTCACCAGATCCATCAAGTGACAGTCATATTTGATTGCGTTCAGTTCTTGCTCTGCAGTAAATCGCCGAGCCGTTTCAAGTTGTGCTGATGATAACTTATTTGTTTTCTGTCTGAATGAAACGTCACTTCATCATTGTGTATCAGACATTGCCACCTTGTGGAATAAAGGTGAATTGCACTTATTCTGTCATCAAAGATTCAATTATTGTTGTGCAGAAAAAAAATACATACACTGATACACACCTCGGGTCTTTAGCGACCCTATACAATTTTTACAAAAAATTAATAGGTAAACAGGCATTCTTTTATAATTTTATGATTTTTTTCTTGTTATATTGTTTTTAATTAATTGATTGAGGAATACTAAGAAGGTTGATGTCTAACTTTAAAAAATGAAAGAGGAGGAGGGTAGTGAATGACGTCCATGGTCGATAAAGACCTGAGGTATGTATTTAAAGGTTAATCCAAAAATCGTACATATTGAGCCTTTAATAACACACTGAATACCATTACAAACATTATGGATTTTACATAAGTTAGGTAATCTAAATATATTTTCTAACATGAAAACTATAGCAGATATCATTGCAACATCTTTAATTCAAAGGTGATTTGAAACATGTATCTACTGAATGAACTGATTGTTAAAAGATGTGCAATGTTGTGTTTCGGTGATTAAACCAAATGTTCTCATTACATAGTACAATAATCTTGTGTTTTGAAACAATAGTTGTCTGAAAATGTCTATATTTGTAATGAAAGCAAGAGATCAGGTTTTGAAAGTTTGGCTAGCAGTTTTACAAGAGTGTTCAGTTGGATTGTTGAGAGTTTTGAAAATATACACATTTCATGTGAAAATAGTACCAAAGCTAATAAAAATTGTATTAAATATTAAATAGCAAAGTCTTTTCAGGATGACACATGTCTGACTTCTCAACTTCTTTAAATAAACAAACTAGATGATGCTGCTGTAGATTTTGAATGTTCTGTGTGAGCAGCCCAGTGAAGGTGATGAACTGTGATGAACTGTGCTCAAGCATCCTTAAACCAAACCAGCTCACTACAGAGATGAATCTGACTCTCACTGGACTTTTCCTGATTGCCTTTTATGGACTGGCAACAGGCAGGATTGGAGTTAAAGTGCACATTTATGTGACCACTGCAATGAACTGCACTTTTGCTCAGAATCGTTGCAAAACGTTTTATAAAAACCTGTCTATAGTCTCTAACAAAGAGGATCTTCGGATGCTTGAAGAGGCAGCTGGAGGAACATAGCAATAGTTGGATCAACAGCCAGGAAAACTTGTGCAAGTCACTGAAGTATGAGGACACAGATACAAATACAGCTACAGAATTATTATTTAAAAATCCTCCATTTTGTGCAGTCACTAATCAGCGTCTTTGGACAAACACATCATGTTTGGATAAAATTCCTTTCTTCTGCTATAAGAATTTCATTCTGGTGCGGGAGAATAAGACATGGGAGGAAGCTCTGGAGTTCTGCAGGAGTCACTACACTGATCTGGCCTCTTTTCATTTTCAGTGGCCAGTAAATCAGATTAAGAATGAGACCAATAATACTCAGACAGACAGTGTGTGGACAGGCCTGCACTTTCTGCATGGAACTTGGAACTGGCTGAATAAGAAGAACGCTCAGAACAACCTGCCCTCATGCCCACTTGAGCCGTACCGTTGTGGAGCCTGAAACATCAAGACAGAGCGATGGGAAAACAGAGAATGTGAGGAGAATCTCAACTTTCTGTGTCTCATGAAATAAAGGCAAGTGATGAAGAAACATGTGTATTGCAGATTATGCTTGATTCTAAAGAAATGTGTAATAAAAACTGTAAAAACACATAAAAGTGTCTTCATACTGCTAAAATACAATGCAAGTTGGTAATTTACAATGTCTTTCTTAACAGAAAACTGAGCACACAGACGCATTGCTCTGAAACCAAGAGGAATTGGCTGCAATCATTTTTGTTAATCTAAAGATACATTTTGTTTTGAAAATTGTAATATTTTCTTTGTAGTTTACTGTCTTTACTATTTTTAATGGGAGGTTCTAATAATATATTCTGTTAGTTAGTTAATATACTTATGTACACTGTAAAAAATTACCATGATTTTAACAGAAAAAGACCGTAAAAATGCTGCGGTGAAAAACTGTTAATTGGTTTAGAGAAAGTTTCCGTACTATATACGGTGAATAACTGTAATAGATCTAACGGTACATTTAATGTAATTTTACGGTAAAATACCGTTAAATTCACAGTTTTTGAAAGTGAAAAATAACAATTCATTGTAAAATTTACAGTGAAAAACCGTAAATTGACATTCCCACAATTCCCTGCGTGACACTTCACATTTGATATATTTTTGTTGAAATAACTCTGTTTCTTCTTAGTTTTTCTCATTTTTTTCTAATCAGTTATGTACATTAGGGTTTTATGTTACATCTAATGTTGTTAAATTAATGTTTATTGCATTTTTAAAATTTCATGCATGTTACCATGATGGTGTTTAGTGTGTGTGTGAATGACACTGTGTGCTCCTTCTATATATTAGTATTGTCCTCCTCAGCTTGTGGAAAAGCTGCTTGTGATGAACTTTGATTCATCATGTGACTCTTATCACCACTGTGTTTGGTGACTGTCAGTGTATTATAAAGATACAAAACAGATATTAGTACTTCAATAGGCTGGTAAATTAACATTATATCAGTTAATGAAATATGTTATTTTACCGTAAATTTTACTGGGATTTTTTTTACAGTGTACTGAAATCCAATGTTAAATATACATATTTAAAATGTAAAATTCACATGTAACTCCGTAAGTATGTTTACGGTTTGATGTCATTTTTACAGTATTGTTCTGGTAACCACAGCTGCCGGTATTTTTCCGTAGAAACAATAGGATTTTTTTTACAGTGGAAGTCTTTAAGATATGAAAACCAGAATTTCAGAGTAAATTAGAGTAAATTTAGAGAGAGACTGAGACAAGTTATCCTTAACATCTTAGACACAGAATGATCAGAGATCCAGGATATTCAATTAGAAAAGTTTAAACACATTGCTCGATTATTGTTAATTTTTTAAATCAACAACTGTTGAGATGCTGATCCAGTTACTGCAATCCTTGGATCAACAGTGGAAAGACTGTAGTTTGTGTATGTAAAGACTAAACAAGCACGTGTAAAGTCACTGCTGTGATGCTCATGGTTATGCTCATACACAATGGTTATATGACTCCTGTCTCCACCTCAGTGTACAGATATGCATGCTTGCATGTCAAAGATGATCATGTAGCAAATGTCCATGTTCAAGGAAAAAGTAATCTCTGATTTAAAATGTCTTGATATTATTCGTACCTTATTCAACCTCATAAACTTAATAAAGCTTCATTTATCAAGTTTCCTCTCTCAGATAGAAACTGTTTATAATTGAGAACAAAGGGATCAACACAGCTCAAGGATCCAAAATGCTGTTGGTGATTCCTTATATATTATTTATATATATTTGATTGTGCTAAAGTGGAACTATTGCAAGTATACTTTAGGTACACTTTAAATATATTGCATTTAAGACTGATATACAAAGATCAATCCTTATTAATAGTGATATTAAAACACTTTTAGGCATAATATTAAGAAATGTACATTGTGCAATAAAGAAATACTCCAAATAAAGTTTAATTATAATTTTATATCAGCATTAAGTCAAATGTCAGAAATAAGATTTTTTTTTTTACCAGGGCACATTGTTTGCAATAGCAATTTTTTTTTTCACATTGCTTTTTTTATTTGAACATTGCTGAAGGAACATCTATACAACTCACAAGACCTTCTCAAACATCTTCAGTATGTCTGATATCAACAGACAGTACAGTGAAAAAGATTGTGTGAATCACATCTTAAGTTCACTATATACAGATATTCCACTAAATTTACTGACATTACAATTACCAAATGTTTGTTTGTAGAATAAATATAAAAATAGATATATTTAAGATTTTTTTAGTCTTTTTGCCTTTTTTACTCTAAGGTATAGTAAGTGATATATGAACTCACAAAATGAAACACCATCCCTTCAAAATCCAAGTGTTTACATTTGAAGTAAACACTAAGTGCTGTCTGAAATTTTCTTCTAAAATGAGCATTTTTATCAAGCTCATATGTTTAGGTTCAGTAATTTCACTTTAATGGCAATGGTAATTTTCATACATACAAGCTTGATAAAAATACATTTACTTTGACGAGTGTGATTGTTCTTTGATACAAATGTTGCTACAGAGATTTTGACATGTCATACAGTCCTCCAAATATGTTATTGATCAGTTCATTCATATTTAATAATATCACTGCATTGGATAAATTATCACATCAAGTGAGATCAGAGACGACGCTGGACCTTTTCTTGGAACTAATGACTGAAAATATGTATTTTTTATTGCTTTATTTAACAGTATGAGTTTAAATAATGAATGTAGATGGTTCAACAACACAGTTCAACAAGTAATGAGCTGTAGTTTGATGTAATTTACTTGTATAATTGCATATAAATTATACACACAATTCAAATAGACAACATTAAGACATTATGAAGTTTGCATGATCCCTTTTGACATGACAGTTGGAATTTAAAGTTCATTGATATTTGAGGAATGTGAGAGTATAAGGCTGGAAACTCCAATATTACTTATGTGGGGAGACATATATTCTCGTCTTCAGATCAGATTTCTCTACAGTACATCACACATATAATGTAGAGGATTGTGATGATCAGGAATCTCCTAGCAGCAGCCCTGACGTCCTTCCCTCTTCTGAGGACCAGCAGATGCAGGAGAATCTTCAACCTCGTGTCCATGATTTTCCAGATAGTCTGTCTGAAGGTGAGATTGTGTCACCAACAGAACAGCAGCACAATGACGTGGTCACAAGCATTGAGGGTGAATTTATTTCCATAACGCAAAACACTTTGGAGGTAAACTGGGGAAGGAGGATTTGGTGCCATTTTGCCAGTTTGGTTTGGGGGATTTATACCTTCCTGGTCGTGACGTCACCTGCCTATAATGTTCCGTCACACCATTGGACTGATTTCACACATGCTTCAAGATGCAGTCACGCAGAGGCGTTCCCAGAGAGCGGTGAGGATTCTAACGTAAACACATCTTTTTGGTCATTGCATTCAAGAAATCAACAGATATGCTTGTGATTGGCTACATTGCTCTAAGTTGCAAAAATGTTTTGAAAACAGAAAACTTTGATGGTCTCCAGAGCACAAACACAGATAAGCATTGGCTAAATTTGTTTTGCCAATATGCTATTATGACGGAGAAATAGACCATCAGTTAGGGGCAGATTGTCTCTCTAAATTCAGTCAGAAGCAGCAACAGTCAGGTGAAGGCAAAGCCTTTTCCAGCCTTACACACGCCTATGATTGTGCCTGTAAATCATTTTTATTTTATATTGTTGTGCTTGTTGCTTTTGTGTAATAGATGCATAAAATGTATTTGTCTTTAAATACATACATATATATACATATACATATACATATACATATTCCTATTTTGTGGTAGTCTTGCAAATCATTTTATTCTCCATTTTATTCTATAATTAAAATCTCATACAACAACTCTCAGTCCTACATATCATTGAGTCTGAGAAAAGAGCGCAATGCCACTGACAAAGGTGACAGGTAAATGCTGTTAACATTAGCTTTCTGTACATTAGTTTAGTTTAGTATATGTAAACTGTGTTTACACAGCTTTTTAAAAATGGCGGGTCCCTGTGTTTCATACATTTGCGATCTTTGGTACTTCCTATTGTGCTGGGTTAGAACCTACTCTGAAGTAGGAGCTAATTTAGTCTTCCTAAACGCGTTCCTATAAATAAAATCGTTCCCAGTTCCATGTGGAGCAAACATGCTAAAAAGCGGGTACTTCTACCAATAGTTATAGGAACTATGAAAATATTCCACCGGTGTAAAAGCCCCTATGGAGGCCGCAGAGGTAACTGTTATGGCCCTAGAATGAGGGAAGCATCTTCATCAGGCTGTCCTCATTCATAAAATAAATTGTGGCATTATTGTTATATATTTTTGAGATATTAACAAGCTTTTTTTTTTTTTAATGTTTTCTGACATGCCATCTGCCCAGGGAGTTTTCCCCGCCCGCGGCCCGAGATGCTGGAACAGCCTTGAGCATCCCTTCGAGTCTCGACCCTATAGAGGACATGTCACTCACTCCATCTGCTGGTGAATCTTCATAAATGTCAAAAAATAGATAAAGAATATATACCAAAATGACCACATGATTGTGACTTTACTGATGTTTAGCACTTTCAGTTCAAGCAGTTCAATTCTCAACATACTCAAAATGAATGAATGAATGAATGAATTAATGAATGAATGGACCATTTTCAAGACAATTTGGACAAACCTATCAACCCATTTTGGAGAGTGACAGGTTACTAGATATATAGGAACTACCTAAATCTGTGACTGGGATCATTCTTTTAAAAACTCTCAGCCTAATGTATTTTCAAACCTACATGATTTTATTTTGTCTGTGAACAACAGCCATTTAAAATTATGATAATTTTGGGCATCTAATTCATATAGTGAATTACATATCTATATGAATGTGTGTCTATGAATGTCATAGTTGCAAGTGTGTGTGATTAGGAGCATATAAATATATATAATATAATTTCACAAAAATACGAAATACAGTAATTATTACATTAAGTATTTTCATGATATTTATTTCTTACAAAGTCTTTGATTCCCAAACTGGTTGCTGTTAGCCTCAGCCATCACTGTTACCAGAAAAAAAGTTTACCCAGCATGGGCCAATCCGGAAGCCAAAAACCTGGAAGTGTGAAATTGTGAAATTGAAAAAGGTAAAGAAATACAGCATAAACACACTTTGAAGCAAATTATAAAACACTTTATATATTATACAAAAATATTTATGTATTATTCAAAATTGGTCTTGGCTGACAAATGTTAATGCAACATATTTAATGTAATGTCTTCTGCTTACACCTGTGTGACTTTCAACCAGCTTCATCATCCACACACCAAGTATTCTGTTCAGGGCGACATTTCATCAAACTTGAAAACTTTTTTTTTTTTTTTTTTTAATTTAGAGGTAAGCAGTAGTAAAATGTAAAATAAAATTTAGTAGAGAATAAAGTAATTGAATCTTTTTTACAGCAGAGTGAAATTAAAGGTGGGGATATTTCAAAAACACTGTTGGACATTGTTGATATTTGAAATAAACTGAAACAAACCCCTCTCTTCATTGCTCCACCTCCAAAACTCACCCTCCAATCCTAACCACCCTGCACCGAGTCGGCCTCAAACCTAGCTTGCAGAGTGCACAAACAATGACCGTATTCTCTAGCGGTCGTCAGTGTGCCTCTTGAGATCTCTCTTACTCTTGCACATCTCTTACTAGCTGGCCTCTGTTACACACGCAATGCGAGAGCGGATGTCTGTGTTTCACAGCTGACGCGCAACAAAATAATGCTTTACGAAAAATAAAGCGCAGATTATGAACGAACGACAAGGAAGCACAACAAATGAACGTACAGTACACAAGAGTAAATACAAACAAGAATTATTTGTTAATCGCCAACAGCACAGACAATCATGACACTCAAATCACTCAAAAAAAAAAAAAGTGTTACTCACATGTGAAGCAGAATCAAAGCAGCCTCCGCGTCTGTTTTCAGGCCTTCCCGCTTAGCTCTCTCCGGCGCTGGAAAGCTTTTCTAATATTAATGCGGGTCCTAAAGCGCTTGCCAAGTCATAACCCTTCATTACAGTGATATTCTTCTTAAGTTTTCTCTTTTGTATTGTGTTTCATCTCTTTCTTCAAATCTCCCAAAATTGCTTGTTCTCTCTCCTCGACCGTCATACGCCCCCTAATGCTGATTGGCTACACATTTGTTGTCCTTTACTGGTGTGTCGTTCTAACTTCCAAACAGCGTATTTTAAATATACCCCACCTTTAATGAGAAAGACTTGTACATGGAGAATGTGAATTTCTGTAATCAGTTACAAGTAACAGATTTTGAGCATTTCATCACAGTATCTAATCTCCCACTGCTCTGTTCTTTTAGTGTGGGCTCCTCAGAGGTATAGCTCTTAGCTCCAATCCTAATCAAACACACCTGAACAAGCTAATCAAGGCCTTAGGATTACTCGAAAGTTATACAGGCAGGTGAGTGTGAGCAATGTTAGAGCTTTTCTGCAGAAAAGTGTCCCTTAAGAGCCAGAGTTGAAAACCCCTGTCATAGTGCTAACCACAGTATAAGCTTCAGTCCATGGCAATCTTCACCTACAGTCAGACCGTAGCTGGCGTGTTGGATGTACACTTATAGGGAGGTACAGTACCAGTGGCATTCCTTAGAGTCATGTCAAAAGTTTAATTGGATTCTAGATGCTACTGGGAGCCAGTGGAGTAAGATCATTGAAAACAAAAGCCATATTATCGAATCTTAATAGTCATGACTTTTGAACAGAAACTATGATAGGTGAAAAGTGATAAAGCTGACCACACAAACATTTTAATCAAATTAACAAATAATGTATTGAGGTATCTAAGTAAAAAGGTATCTGAGTGTCACACAACAGAAGAGGACAGACAGGTATGTTTAAACAGGATTTATTAAGCAGAGTATAGAGCAGTACGGGAATACAGCACAGGTGAGTCTGTATAAGCAGAGTCTGATAGCTGGTTGGTAACTCTTGTGTTTGTTTGCAGGTGCAGATCTGGATAGCAGCAGGTGAGCAGGATGATGGATGGTGAAGGGTAGAATAAGGAGGACTGATGGCAGAAGACGGATGAAGAATGGCAGAAGACGGGATACTGAGAAATCGCAGGTAAGGTTCTCAGGTGAGTAGTCAGGTAAGGAGTCATGCTGGTATCAAGGACGAGACCAGATAATGATGGAAAGGGAATGATGGTAGATATAAAGGGTGCGTTGATGAGGACTTGTAGGTGCAGGGAATCAGAATTCGGGTGATTGAGAATGAGTGGGTGGAGTGTGGTGATCTGATGGGTTGAATGATGGTGTGGTTGATTCCGTGACACTGAGGAAGTAATCGGTCTATCAGCACCGAATATATTTATGGTGCAATGTTCATGCTAAGACAAAGGCAAATCATAATTTCTCTGTTTGAATTAGGATTGCAGATGTGGAATTTCTTTGCATGAAATGGATGAAAAACAATGCAAACAACAGCTACATTTGTTTGCTGTTTTATGACTATTTTTTCAGCTGTTTTACAAACAATTTGTCAGGCAGGACAATGCCTGCATGCTGTGTGTTTTCGACCCCTGAATGACAGAAGCTGTCATACATTCAGATGATAGTAACTTGAACGTAGTTATTAAAATCGCTAAAAAGCAGTTTATGTGCATTTCCCCATCCATTCATCATGCAAATAATTGAAATAATCTGGATTGGACTACTTCCCTCAAAATAACTCAACACACAGCCATTAATGTCTAAACCGCTGGCCACAGAAGTGAGTACACCCCTAAGTGAAATGTCCAAATTGGGACCAAAGTGTCAATATTTTATGTGGCCACCATTATGTTCTAGCACTGCCTTAACCTTCTTGGGCATGGAGTTCACCAGAGCTTCACAGGTTGCCACTGGAGTCCTTTTCCACTCCTCCATGACAACATCACAGACCTGGTGGATGTTAGAGACCTTGTGGATGCCCCACAGATGCTCAATAGGGTTTAGGTCTGGAGACATGCTTGGCCAGTCCATCACCTTTACCCTCAGCTTCTTTAGCAAGGCAGTGGTCGTCTTGGAGATGTGTTTGGGGTTGTTATCATGTTGGAATACTGCCCTGCGGCCCAGTCTCTGAAGAGAGGGGATCATGTTCTGTTCATTCATGGTTCCCTCAATGAACTGTAGCTCCCTAGTGCCAGCAGCACTCATGCAGCCCAGACCATGACACTCCCACCACCACGCTTGACTGTAGGCAAGATACACTTGTCTTTGTACTCCTCACCTGGTTGCCTGGTTGAACCAAATAAGTTTATCTTGGTCTCATCAGACCACAGGACATGGTTCCAGTAATCCATGTCCTTAGTCTGCTTGTCTTCAGCAAACTGTTTGCGGGCTTTTTTGCGCATACTCTTTAGAAGAGGCTTCCTTCTGGGATGACAGCCATGCGGACCCATTTGATGCAGTGTGCGGCGTATGGTCTGAGCACTGACAGGCTGACCCCCCACCCCTTCAACCTCTGCAGCACTCATACGTCTATTTCCCAAACACAACCTCTGGATATGACGTTAAGCACGTGCACTCAACTTCTTTGGTCGACCATGGCGAGGCCTGTTCTGAGTGAAACCTGTCCTGTTAAACCGCTGTATGGTCTTGGCCACCGTCCTGCAGCTCAGTTTCAGGGTCTTGGCAATCTTCTTATAGCCTATGCCATCTTTATGTAGAGCAACAATTCTTTTTTTCAGATCCTCAGAGAGTTCTTTGCCATGTGGTGCCATGTTGAACTTCCATTGACCAGTATGAGAAAGTGAGAGCGATAACACCAAATTTAACACACCTGCTTCCCATTCACATCTGAGACCTTGTAACACTAACGAGTCATATGACACCGTGGAGAGAAAATGGCTAATTGGGCCCAATTTGGACATTTTCACTTAGGGGTGTACTCACTTTTGTGGCCAGCAGTTTAGACATAAATGGCTGTGTGTTGAGTTATTTTGAGGGGACAGCAAATTTACACTGTTATACAAGCTGTACACTCACTACTTTACATTGTAGCAAAGTGTAATTTCTTCAGTGTTGTCACATGATATAAAAAATATTTACAAAAATGTGAGGGGTGTACTCACTTCTGTAAGATACTGTATAAATATTAATATAAATGTATCAAATTTATCAGCAGTTCACAAGAAATTTGTTTTGTTGCTCTTTTATATATGCTGCAAATATAAGTATTGTGTTTTGTAATTATTGAAGTAAATAATAGGATGTATTAATTTATTTCATTATTTCAGAGAAGAAAAAGGATGTGGCTAATATACCTGTAATAACATGTGCTTTTATGAAGACTTTAAAATATTTCATTTAAAAATGTATAAATCTTTGCAGGCTGCCACATGCCTGACTTCCCAACTTCTTTAAATAAACAAAATAGATGACTGTGCTGTAGGATTTGCATGTTCCATGTCAGCAGCCCAGTGAGGTTGATAAACGGATGTTCAGTGCTCAACCATCCTTAAACCAAAACAGCTCACTACAGCAGAGATGAAGATCACTCTCACTGGACTTAGCCTGTTTGTCCTTTATGGACTGACTACAGGTTATAGAATACACATTTATGTGCCCACTCCAATGACCTGCACTTCTGCTCAGACGTACTGTACAAGGTTTTATAAAAACCTGTCTATAGTCTCTAACAAAGAGGATCTTCAGATGCTTGAAGAGGCAGCTGGAGGAACATACAACAATAGTTGGATCAACAGCCAGGAAAATGTGTGCAAGTCACTGAAGTATGAGGACACAAATACTTCATCTACAGAATACTTATTTGAAAATCCTCCATTTTGTGCATTCACTTATGAGGTTCGTTGGAAAAAAACATCATGTTCAAATAAATTTCCTTTCTTCTGCTATGAGAATTTTATTCTGGTGCAGGAGAATAAGACATGGGAGGAAGCTCTGGAGTTCTGCAGGAGTCACTACACTGATCTGGCCTCTTTTCATTTTGATTGGCCAGTAAATCAGATTAAAAATGAGACCAATAATACTCAGACAGACAGTGTGTGGACAGGCCTGCGCTTTCTGGATGGAAACTGGTATTGGTTGAATGTGAAGAGTGTTCAGACTGACCTCCCTCTGCCCTCATGCCCACCTGAGCCGTACCGTTGTGGAGCCCGAAACACAGAGACAGAGCGATGGGAAAACAGAGACTGTGAGGAGAAGCTCAACTTTCTGTGTCTCATGTAATAAAGGCAAGTGATGAAACTGCAGATTGTTTCCAAAGAATGTTAACAGCTGAAATATATAATAAATAAGTAAATACTAAAATTTACAAATGTGTTTTTCTTAACAGATAACCGAGCACAGAAGCATTTCTCTGCAACAAAGAAGAAGTGGCTCAGATTCTTTCATAAACATTATTATAAACATCTACAATATACTTTTCATTTAAGAATATGACTTTTTTTGTAGTCAGCTGTGATTAGATGTTTGTAATAGAAAATATTTGTAATGGTAAAATTTTCTGTCAGTTTATATAAGTCTTCTGAGATCTGAAAAAAAAGGGGGATGAAGTTTGGAAATGAAAAACAAAGAAAGGAAGAAAGAACCCTTTGTAATTAATTTTAGGTATTATTTCTGAGATTATAATATTTACACTGCAAAATTAACCTATAACATTTGCAAACAGTCTCACATTAAACATGTAACAAACAACAAGCAAATGGGAAAATATTATCTCTGTATCTTGCCAGTTTTTCCAGTCTTTGCCAAGTTTAATTTAATTAGCATTTCTGAGTGTTCTCTATTTTCTGTGGATTACATGTTCTCAGGCTTTTTGACCATTATGTAGCTGTATTTACTGATCTCCTGGACCTTTACTTGTTCTAATAAACTCTGGATGCGAATCACACAACCTCCATTAGATTTTCCATTATAATGGATGCCATATGTTGTTCCAGAGTTGAATGAATTGGACACTTTTTTAACCTCAAATTTGAGTTATTAAATTCTCCACAAATGTATTTCTTTGTGGATGGTGCACATAAATTCTTCTTGATCTGTACATAGCCTAAAGACGAACAAAAATCTCTGCTGGAAAGATTGGTTGGTAACAAAGATGTCTGTCACCCTCATGTGTCTGTGAGAGGAAACGCAACCACTTATAGGAAATAATCACCTCCTAAATCACGTATCAAACTGGAGGGTCACTGTCAAGCAGAGTTTAGCTCCAACCAGCTCCAAATCACCTGCCTAAAACATAGTAGGCTAATCCTGAAGACCTTGGCTGTGTCCGAAATCACCCCCATACCCTCATTAACTATTTCCTATTATTCCACTAGTTCACTTGAGGCAGAGTATACACAGAGTGCGTAGGTTTGCATAGTTTGTGATTACTTGTTAATAATTATTTGAAACTTAGCAAACTGGCAGCTCCAGTAGTAAAAAAAAGATTTATCTTGAACTCTGTCATGGAAACTAGCATGTATATACATTAATTATACAATTTAATTATCAATTAAATATAAATGTATACCTGTATGATATTAAACAGTAGTCACATTGTACCAGCGGTTTGGAAAATGGATGAATGGATGATTCAGCTGCAGGCGACATCTTCTGGTCAAACGTGGAAATTCAATCGGCACACAAATCTCACAGTGCATTATGGGTATTCTCTAGCCATTGAGCTTACATCAGTTGTACATTCGTTATTGCGGTGCATTGTGGGATTGAATGAGTGCACTTGATAATGTCCACTGGTTTCAAACACCACTACAAATGGCTGTTCCCTCAAATAGTGCCATATTTAAGGGTATATGGGGCGATTTTGGACACAGCCATTGATTAGCTGATTCAGGTGTGTTTAATTAGGGTCGGAGCTGAACTCTGCAGGAAAGTAGGCCCTGCAGGAACTGAGTTTGACACCCCTGACCTAAATGAATGAGAAGTGAGCAAAGTTTGAATGAGCCAGTGATACAGAATGAACAAAGAGAGAATAAAGAAAATGGAAGGCATTTGAATAATTTGGAGAACCCTATAAGAGTCTACAAAAAGATATTGAGACTGAGGGTACGTTAACATGACAACGATGAAAAGATTTTCCTTTGCATTCTTTTCATTTTTTAATTTTTGCATATAGACAACATTGCCAAAATGACAGCCGTTTACACGGATCTGTGAAAATGATTAAAAATGCTGTATTATGCATTTCAGGCCAGTAGTTGTTAAGGTCACTTTGTGAAGAAAAACTACACGCCTATATTGTGAACACGTAATACGCATGCACATGATGTCATGGTTTTCACAAATTTGCGCTTTTGTATTTTACACATAGACAATAACAATATGGTTTTCAGAGACTTGCAGTTTGAAAACCATTTTCAAAAGTTTGTTTTTTCAGGCCACCAAAACACTGTTATAGTGTAAATGAATGGCCAAAAGGCATAAAATGTTTTCCATTTTTTGTTGAAAACGGTGTAGTGTAAATGGTCCCTAAATCTCACTGGTAAGGTTTAAGACAAAGTGCTCTAATTCTTGTTTTCATATGCAGTGGTTTTGAATGTTTGAAACATCAAATCATTGATGTATTTAGTTACAAAATGTCAGTATGTTGTTAAATGAACTATCTTTTTTGTTCAAGGCTTCAAGGTGTGAAAAGCTCTGGCCTCAACATTCAGATAGTCTGGAGTGTTTGTTTTTTCTCTCTCTCTTGTTAGACTATTAAACATTCTATAGGAAATAGGGATGTCAAATCACACAAACTCCTATGATCGATCATCGTTTAAATTAATGATCAATGAATCAATTAATCGTTAGCCTTAAAGGTCCCATGGCATGAAAATTTCACTTTATGAGGTTTTTTTAACATTAATATGAGTTCCCCTAGCCTGCATATGGTCCCCCCAGTGGCTAGAAAAAGGCGATGGGTGTAAACCGAGCACTGGGTGTTTTGCTTGGCGTTTGAGAAAATGAAAGCTGGCCCAATCTGGAATCTTCCCCATATGTCGTCATAAGGATTGCAGAAATGAGTACACCCTAGATTTAATCCAACAAATGTATAATATTCTAGTACTTAGTATGCCCTCCATAATTTTGAATATACCGCTCTGACCCTTCTTGGCATGGAGTGTACAAGTTCATGACAAATTGTCACATCTGTCCTGTTTAACATCTTCTGTTTCACGTTTGTGTATTAAATTACACAGTGTGGGAATTCATGACACACCCCTCACATCTTCAGCACTCATACATCCCTATAAGAGCTTTACTACCACTGAACTTTACTGTGGGAACCAGGCACTTCTCACTGTACTCCTCCTCTAGCAACACCATAACATTTTGGATGCTGTTAGATCCAAAATTATTGATTTGCTCTCATGAGACCAGAGTATTGACTCCCAGAATCTATATTTTGTAAATATGGGCTTTGGAAATGGCTACACTAACTTTATTGTGCTTTGGCTACAGTAGGTAGTTCCAGTGAGAACAACCACCATGCATGTCATTTCTGTAGGCTGCATCTTACTCTGTGAGACAAACAGTCACTCTTTTCATAGCTTTTGCTGGCTCTGAGACACTCGCTTGGTATTTCTCCTGCTCTTTGTCTAGCAAAAAAAATCCCTCATCACTAAATGAAAGCTTAAAATGAAGGCCTGATTATTTCAGGGGCCTTAACACAAGTCCATTGTTTTTGAATTTCTGTGTTACCTTTGCTATATTTTCACACTTAAAACAATGATTTGGTAATCCTCTTGTACCACTGTCCTCTTTTGTGCTAAGAAATAAGTCTCCTGACAGTTCTCTCCCAAGTGCTTCCATTGTTGTCAGCATTAAGTCTGAGAATGATTCAGTGGGCTATATAACACTTTTAATTGTCAAGAAATTACTTCTCTTTAAATGTTTTAGTTCAACATACTTACCTGTTGACCAAACATTGCCTTAAACTTACACCAGAAAATTTTTATTTTGTTTTATTTAGTAATTTCATTTTTGCTAAACAACATTTTATCACCTTGATAAGAAAATCTTATTTTTCTGAATAATTTTGACATGCTTCTTTGGTAATTGATTAAGCAGACTTGCTGGAACATTATATCTCTAAAGAGCCCAATGTCTTCTAAGTAATTGAGTAATTGCTGACTTTCAGAAGTTTCAGTGGGGGTTTACTCATTTATGCTGTGCACTGTATAATGGACTGAATAACAAGCCAGTAGATAAAAATGTTATGCTAAAATAAATTTCCTTAAGTAGTGACTAGTTTATTTTTTTAATATAGACTATGCAAATAATAAGCGTGTTTTACCGAATTCAGTTCATCTTGTCTTGAATTTGTATTTTTTGTTGGATCTTGCAGGTTTAACCAGGATGTTATCCAGTACATGTCTAGAAGATGCCCTGGCTGGTGTAGCTGTATTTAACAACTTTTTATGAGGTCCACACTGGTTTCTTTGCTCCATTCACACAGTTTTCATCAGCGGAAAAAAACCTTGAATGGTTATTTTCCTACTCTAGCTATATAATAATGGCTACGGGATTTTAAATATGGAAATCACATTTTTGTATTATAGTCTTTTAGTGGTAATTTCAGGGAAGAAAAACAATACAGACATAATTGAAATGCAGGACAGCTAAAGTCTTGCAGAATGTGGGACAGAGCTCCCAGTTTCAGGACTGTGGTGGCCACCCTAGAGACAAATGAAATTTCTGCAGTGACATGCTTTTCTCAGTGTAAATTGATTTTTAAACATTTGCTAATACTAAGACTATCTGGTCTATCATAGACACGAGGTTGAAGATGTTCCTGCATCTGCTGGTCCTCAGAAGATGGAAGGACGTCAGGGCTGCTGCTAGGAGGTTCCTGATCATCACAATCCTCTGCGAGGTATATCACATCATTACAAACTTTGATTTGAAGTAACAGTATTTAAAAATCAGACAAAAATTGACTTGATTACTTCATTTGCAGTGCTTCATGGGTGTGGGTGCTTGTTACTAGCTGAGCTAGAATGGACCACTTTTAAATTTGCCAGATTCTTTCTTCTCTTCATTTTTGTTTGAAGGTTAACAGTAAATGTGTACAATGTATATGCAAATTCTGTTAATGTCAGTTTCGTCAAATAAACATTTTCTGCGCCCAATGTGAAAGGACACCAGCACATAAGCATACTATCGAGTTGCCTGTGGAGTACAGCAGTGTCCTTGCACGCTTATGAAATTTGCAACATTTAAGTCATATACTGTATGCACAGAAACCATAAAAAGCTCATACAAAAGCGAGGTGTGAGACGAAGCAGGAGGCATTCTTCAAATGGCTGAGAATTTACACATATCAGTTAACTGTATCAGTTACACATACAGATGGGCAATTACACAACCCGAGCATCATGCTATTGGTCTACAATTTATTAGCAAGAATAACATCTTATTACACAGATGTTTGAGTATTAATTTATTTAAAAATTTAACAACAAAGGAAGAGTAAAAATACAATCTAAACAGTTTTGCCCCCTAAAAGAAATGCAATTGCACTTATAACAAATGAAGAAAAGTGAAATAAGCTGTCAAAAGGACATTTTTGTTAGTATCAATAGTGCTACTACAAAGTGAAAATGTTTTGTAATTTTATTCTGTAGTATCATGACTTCATTGACATCATTCACATCACTTACTCCATCTGCTGGTGAGGCTTCATAAATCAGGTTCATTTTAAAGAAGAGATTATTTTGTACCTGTTGGACATCAGAGGGCAGTACTGAGTATTTTTCAATCAAAGGCTTTTTCTGGACATGCCTGTACCTATTGAAAGGCAGGATTTAGAAAATCTCTGTAAACACTAAAATAACATTAAATATATCGAACTATAAGCAGTGAGCATAATAATAATAACTATTAAAGCTCTTAGAAGTTAAAAATCCTGCCCTGTGCTACATCTTTTTAATCTAATTTGCTACATAAGAAAAAAAAACCCCGCATAAAACTTGTTTTAAATAATAAAGGCATTTTAATATAATTCTCCACTTCACCTCTTCCTCATTACTAACCATTGTTTGAACGCACTGCTGATTCTTTTAGATTATAATCTAATTAAACAAGAAAAAAACTTAAAGGGATAGTTCACCCAAAAATGAAAATTTTATGTTTATCTGCTTACCCCCAGGGCATCCAAGATGTAGGTGTCTTTGTTTCTTCAGTAGAACACAAATGATGATTTTTAACTCCAACCGTTGCTGTCTGTCAGTCAAATAATGCTAGTGGATGGGAACTTCTACTATAAGAGTAAATAAAACTTGCTTAGACAAGTCCAAATTAAACCCTGCAGCTCGTGAGGACACATTGATGTCCTAAGACAAGAAACGATCTAATACACCACTATGTCCAACGGCATTCATCACTCGATTCGTTTGGTCTGATCGCACTCTGACAACAGCAGTGATGTCTCGCTCTCATTGAAGTATATGCGCGAGACATCATTGCCGCTGTCAGAGTGCGATCAGACCAAACGAATCGAGTGATGAATGCCGTTGGACATAGTGGTGTATTAGATCGTTTCTTGTCTTAGGACATCAATGTGTCCTCACGAGCTGCAGGGTTTAATTTGGACTTGTCTAAGCAAGTTTTATTGCTCAGTATCGAAGATGAATCGACTTCGATAATGAACCCGATTTTGCGTGGCTTGTCCGTGAACTACGGCTCTGTCTATTAAAAGGCGCTCCATTTGAAAGCAGGTGATGGCGATTTAGCGGTAATCAGGGAACCGGCTTTACTGACGAAATGCTCGTGAGAATCGCATGCGATATATCGCCCAGCCCTAGGACATAGTGGTGTATTAGAGGTAAAAAATGATATAAATACTGTTCGGTTTCTCGCACAAACCGATCGTTTCGTGTCTTAAGACATCAATGTGTCGTCACGAGCCGCAGGGTTTAATTTGGATTTGTCTGTCGTGTTTTATTTACTCTTATAGTCCAAGTTCCCGCTGACTTGCATTATACCACTGACAGACGGCAGCGGTTGGAGTTAAAAATCATAATTTGTGTTCTACTGAAGAAACAAAGTCACCTACATCTTGGATGCGCTGGGGGTAAGCAAATAAACATCAAATTTTCATTTTTGGGTGAACTATCCCTTTAATAAGACAGGAATCAATGCATTATAGCAGTGAGTTCATTGCTAAATGTAAACTGCTCTGAGTTCTTGTCATAATTAACATTCACATAGATGTCCTATGAATCTCTCTCTCTCTCTTTTACAGTTCATTGAACCTTTATACAAAGTATTAAAAAAAAATCTAAGAAAATGTTTGCATATGTATTTTATGTTTTTTATCAATGCAACAGATGTACAAATAAACATTGATTTATTGCTCACATTTTAACATGATTCTCCTAAAATAGTGTATGGACAATTAAGTAAACCTGAGTAGTTTCAGTCCAGTAAATGTTCATCTTGAAATATTACTAACAATATAAACATTATTCTTATGTTTACTTTATATATCAGTAAAGATTTCACAACAAAAAGAAGTGTATACCACAACCTGAAGTGGGATTTTTTTAGAATTATATTAAGTTCTAAAAGAATATTTAAAGAATAAACTATCAATCAGATGACAGAAGACATGTAGTAGATTTTGTACAACAGGCTTTTCAGCAAATTTTGTTGATAATTCAGAGGCCATAGAAATTTAAATATAAAAAATATGATACAGTAGGTTTTATGGGGTTAATGCAAAAGTCAGTAGCTAAAAATAAACAATACTTTTACTGAATTTATTAATGAATAGGTTAATGTCTTCTGTTAATCAAGTTCGATAAATTAAAATAGTTTATATATTATGAATGAATATAAATTAACTTTTCTTTTAAATGAACGTGCTACATTAATAAATGCTAATAAATGTTAAATTTTACAAATGTTAACAAATTTAACCTTACTGTAAATTTATATATGTGTATGTCTACATATATATATAATATTTGTACTGATAAACCACACATAAACCACACAAAAACAAAATAATACAAAATATATCCAACCATGGCTTGTAATTAACAGAAAATAAAGCCTATCCAATCTTTTTAAGGTTTCAAATGGATAAACGATTGATATATTCTTCAAACTTGTCTGCTTGACAAACTTTGCAACATGTCCATATTTATGTGAAGTTGTTCTGCTGGGAAACCTGTGTGAAATTGAACTTCATCCACTGCACACCGAGTTTTCTGTACAGAGGAACATTTAATTAAGCTTGATTATTATTTTTTTCAATTCAGAGGTAAGCAAAGACAGCCTTAACATGCATTTTTATACATTAAATAGAGAATAAACCCATTGAATCTGTTATTCCTGCACAATTAAATTTAACAGGAAAGAATAACTTGTACAAGGTGAATGTAAATTTCTGTTACTCACTTTCACCTCTAGTAACAAATGAAGTTGAGCATTTCATCACAATCTCTCATCTCCCACCGCGCTGTTGTTTTGGTGTAGGCTCCACAGCGGTACGGCTCTTCTGGGCATGACGGCAGTGAGCCCTGGTATGGGATATGTATGAAAGTCTTGCTCACCCAGTGCCATTCTCCCTCCAGGAAACGCAAACCTGTCCAGACACTGTCTGTTGTGGAATCTTTGATTGTATCTTGCATAAGTTTCAACTGATACTGTTCTGTTGCGCTGACCAGGTCAATAAACTGATTCCTGCAGTACATAAGAGCATCTTGCCAAGTCATATTCGTTGTCACAAGGCTCAAATTATAGTCGTAATAGCAGAAGAAAGGACGTTTAT
Source organism: Megalobrama amblycephala (assembly GCF_018812025.1). NCBI lineage: Eukaryota > Metazoa > Chordata > Actinopteri > Cypriniformes > Xenocyprididae > Megalobrama > Megalobrama amblycephala. Next base: position 23,325,264 of record NC_063050.1, read on the forward strand.
CTGGACAAAACCCATTAAACCATTCAAGCTTTGTAGCATATACACAATTATAATCATTGTTATTGTAAATGTTTAACTTATTGAAGTCAAGAGGTTGTCCATCGGTCCACATCCAGATGTTTGGATTTTTGGTCCCTCTGTGCAGACCAATCCAAGCTTCAGAGAGTTGTCCTCCTGCTGCTTCTACCAATCCCTGGTATTCCTCCTTGCTAGTGATGCTGGACAAGTCCTTATAGTTTGTAGTACAGTATGTATAAGCATTATTCGCTGTCATTGGAGTGGACACATAAATGTGTACTCTATAACCTGTAGTCAGTCCATAAAGGACAAACAAGCTAAGTCCAGTGAGAGTGATCTTCATCTCTGCTGTAGTGAGCTGGTTTGGTTTAAGGATGGTTGAGCACTGAATAGTTTTATGAACCTCACTGAGCTGCTGACATGGAACATGCAAATCCTACCACATCATTATTGATGTAGTGTAGGTACAACAGTCACAGTGTCTAGTATTTTTGTTTTTGAAAACTATTTACACACACACACACACACAGTTTTTTTTACCATCGCTAGGACCCATTTCTCAATACTAAGGTCACTTTTTTCAAAACTCTTCACACAGTTCTCCTAACCAACTTTCATCTTGGCATAGCAGTTAATTTCACATTCAAAATGCACTAAATCTACCAAAACACTTCATTCATGTCTCAAATCAACTCATTCTTCCAGAACACTAGCAAAGTTTTATAGTATTATACAATGATTTCTTTTGTACATTTTCTTAACAAAACAAGAATAACACTCTCTATTTATAATTCACTGCAGTTTATGTTACATGAACCATGTTTATATAACAGTACAAAATTATTCTGAAGTTTTCCCCTTTGAATGGAAGATAATGAAATTGAAAGACTAATGCTTGTGTAGGTGTTCAGTTTCTTCTAATTGCTTTGATAGTATTTGATTTTTTAGATTCAGAATGTATTTCATTACAATATTATTGTAGAAATGCAGCATATTTCTGTCTTATTCAGTTTTGTATTATGTTATTGTTTTGAACTTACAGTAATTGGCCTGTAGGTACACTGAGTTTTGGTGATTGTTGTATCGAAGTGAGAAAATAATTAATGTAATTTGAAAGATGTAGTCATTGAATGCATTTTGTGCCAAAGCAAAGATAAATGATCCACATTTTAGCCCACATTTAGATTTCTGTTGTGCTCACTGACCAAAATATTGAGAAGAAATGGGTCTTAGTAATTGTAAAAAAAAAAAAAAATAAAAAAAAAAAAAAAACCTCTAAGATTATTCAAATTAAAATGTTCTTCACACTAAGAAACAAATGGTTAAGAACTGTTCACTGAAAGATTCTTTGGAACCAAAAATGGCCTCTCTATAGCTGCTATTCCACCGTCGGGCCAAACAGTTCTCATTGCAAAACTGTTCCATTCTGTGGCGATCAGGGCCAGCTGGTACGGTTTCATTTTCCACTGCGGCCACTCTGGAATACAAAAGCATCAGTTGTTGTTTGGTAACCCAACGGTTTACTGATGATATGAAATGTAAATAACGACCGCGTTATGTAGGATAATCAGATATTTCTTTTAATTTAATTATTAACTTGTGTTTACGTCAATCAAATAGAGCGCTTAGCTAGCTACAGAGAAACTGGTAGCCAGGCAACAGACAAGTGACCAATCCTGAGTGGCAACGTCACCTCATGGATTCTACCAGTACGATTCAGCACGGTTAGGCCCCGTTTACACTAGTGCGTTTTGTTTTAAAACACATACGTTTTGCTACGGTTATGCCTGTCGTTTACACTACGCCGGCGTTTTCGAGACTTTCGAATACACTGCAGAGCCTGTTTTAGGCCTGAAAGTATAGTGAACTCATTGTCATGTTCAAGAAAACAGTTTGAGATGATCTGACCTTTGTCACATGGCGCATTATTCTGCTGGAAATCTCCACTCCACCTATGTACACTGTGGTCATAAAGGGGTGGACATGGTCAGCATCAATACTCAGGTCGGCTGTGGCATTTAAACGATGCTCAGTTGATACCAAGGCGATGTCTTATCGTGTCCTTCATTTGAACAGAGAACTTTGGATGTGGAATTCCTTTGCATGGGGAAATTAATGGAAAAATGCAAACGACGGTATTTGTTTTTTCAACGTAATTGATGTTTTACATTCATTTCATTGCTGTTTACAATGTAAAACCCTTGCTTTGGTTTAGGTTTACCTAACCATGACTCATAACTCACAATCACCTGCACGTGACAAGAGTGCATATGTAAAAATCCTTGTATTGGTTAAGTTAGACAGCAATACTTGTAATAACTGACTTGACATTTATTCATTGAAAATTTTGTGGTAGCCTATGTAATATTTCGGTTACAGACTTTATGAACTGTAAGCAGTCACTGTAGTCAAAGTGGATGTGAAATTATTTTAGATGAAACTCAAATTATTCATATTAGAGGGAATGCCTAGGAATGATTAAAAGTAAATGAGTATTAGGGCCCGAGCACCGATGGTGTGAGGACCCTATTGTAATTGCTCGGTCAATTCGTCTTCTTCTCCGAAATGAATCGCATTTTTGAGGGCCTAAACATGCTCGAAAACTCATGAAACTTTGCACATGCGTCAGAAGTGGAGAAAATTTACATCTGATATGGGTTTCAGAATTAGGTGTGACAAAATGTCTCAATAGCACCACCTACAAAATTTCAATTAAGCGTCTTTCGCGCTATGTTTCACATACAGGTATGAAATTTGGTACACACATCCAACAGCCCAATACCTACAAAAAAGGACCTGGGTGTAAACCCAACAGGAAGTGAGATATTTTGAATTTTCTCTGCAAAATTTTTGCAGATTTTGCCATTTCCACATGTTGTACTTTAACCACCTGCTGGCAACAGGAAATGGCATGCTTTACACTGTAATTCACTCCCAGAAAAACATTTATATGCCATGAAGTACCAAAAATGCTAGAAACACATTAATCATGCCACACTTGGCTAAGTGCTAAATTATGTTATTAATGCCACAAAACAGGAAGTTGTTGTAACTCAGGCATACAATGTCTGATCTGCTCCAAACTTTACATGTTATAATATTCATTATAATCATTATAATGAATTATAATAAAATATATTATCAATAATTTCATCATTCATGGCCTGAAGACATCTACATGGCAATATTCAGTTAATGTCAAAGTGGCAGCAGGAAATGTAGGGCATCAAAATGACTTTGCCATATTTCTCCTCTATTTATCTGTTTAAATGACTATCGCCCACTGTTCACAGTTTTCCTAAGGCCAACGGGTGGCGTTGAGCCCGGGTGTGAGGGTCCTTTCATCACTGCTTGCAGCTTTAATTCTCTTATTATTATTACAAAAAATTATTATTAAATATTTGATTATTTTGTCGCTCTCTTTTGTCTTGGATGCTTTTCCGAGAGACATTTGTTAATTGTTTTCCTACTGAAGTCTCAGTTTTCTTTGTTTTGTTTGATGCCTGTCTAACTTGAATACAGCCAATCAAAAAGCTCCCTGTTTGCATTTTTCACAATCCATTTATTCATGCAAAGAAATTCACATTAACCTGGATGCACAAACCATGAAATGAAAAAAAAAAAAAAGATGCTGTGACCTTTTTACATTTTTTATATATATTTTTTAATTCTGTCATTTGTCAGTGCTGGGCAATGAATATTTGAGCATTTATATTCTGTGTGCATAAAAAAAATGGTTGAAGAAACTGAGACTTTATTACTTAAAGGGTTAGTTCACCCAAAAATGAAAATTATGTCATTAATGACTCACCCTCATGTCATTCCAAACCCGTAAGACCTCCGTTCATCGTCGGAACACAGTTTAAGATATTTTAGATTTAGTCCGAGAGCTTTCTGTCCCTCCATTGAAAATGTATGTACGGTAGACTGTCCATGTCCAGAAAGGTAATAAAAACATCATCAAAGTAGTCCATGTGACATCAGTGGGTTATTTTTTGGACTTTATTCAGCATTGTCTTCTCTTCCGGGTCTGTTGTCAATCCGCGTTCACTGCTCCGCAGTGACGCTGCTGACGTAAGGCGCTGCTGACGTGTTATCTGGTGCGCCCGAGCTTCGTTTTCAGTCTTGGGGAGACGCACGCTGTAAACAAAACAACCTTCGCAAACATGTCTAAGGATTTCGACACAGAGGAAGACTTGCATTTTTTTGCTCAGCCATATTTATTTGAACCCGAATACACGGACGAAGAACTAAGAGCGATGGAAGAAGCTCCTACACAGCAGCAACCGCTGTCACAAGCAGCGTCACTTCGGAGTCGTGAACGCGGATTGACAACAAGAGAAGACAATGCTGAATAAAGTTGTAGTTTTTGTTATTTTTGGACCAAAATGTATTTTTGATGCTACAAAAAATTCTAACTAACCCACTGATGTCACATGGACTACTTTGATGATGTTTTTATTACCTTTCTGGACATGGACAGTATACCGTATATACATTTTCAATGCAGGGACAGAAAGCTCTCGGACTAAATCTAAAATATCTTAAACTGTGTTCCGAAGATGAAAGGAGGTCTTACGGGTTTGGAACGACATGAGGGTGAGTCATTAATGACATAATTTTCATTTTTGGGTGAACTAACCCTTTAAGATGCATGTTTTGAATAATGAAAGTAATGGAAACATTATTTAAATGGGCATATATTTGTTTAGTGGATGAATGGGGAGGATGCAAAGTCAAACATAGCAGAAATGTGAAGAGGAAGGCATTTATAAGGTGTATTATAAATATTATTTTATTATATAATAAGTATTTTACAAAGCAGAGAATGTGCCAAAAATGGTCATGTGTTGATGCATTTATCCGTGTCATGTAAGAAAGTTAATAAGTCATCTTTGCTGCTTAGTTTCAATAAATGCTCATTTTGAACTGGGGATGAGAATCTACGTAGTTCTAAAAGCTGTCAAGCCACATTTCTGTCAAAAAGTTGATGTCCAGCTTATGGTTTTCAACAATTTGGCTAATTATAAAAGACATATTTGTTAATGACCTAGAATATCAGACTATTGTAAATAAATAAAATTTAAAAAAAAAATGCTCTTCTGCAGACCTCAGTTATTGTTGCCTATATCAGCTCAAATCAGTCTGACCATTCTCCTCTGACCTCTGGCATCACCAAGGCATTTTCACCCACAGATCCTCCGCTCACTGGATATTTTTTCTTTTTTACAGACCATTCTCTGTAAACCATAGAGATCATTGTGTATGAAAATCCCAGCTGATCAGCAATGAGACCTGTTTATCACCTTTCTTCTTCATTCTGATGCTCAGTTTGAACCTCAGCTTAACCATGTCTACATGCATTGAGTTGCTGCCATGTAATTTGCTGATTAGATATTTGCATTAATGATTAATACATTAATACTTCATCAATGGTCGAGAATGTTTTTTTTTATCAAATTCAGGTAGGCTATACATACTCTGAAAGTACAGTAATTTGGACACAATAAACGGTTTTTTTTTTCTTTTTTGGGTGCATGGGGGATTCATAATAACTTTAGTGCCAGAGATGCCAGCAAATCTGTCAATGTACACCCTTACTCTAAAAAATAAGGCAAAAATAAGATATGTGTTAGTAAGCCATCTTTGACTTTAAGAAAAGTCATAACTAATTATTAAATGTATTCTTTTCAGTTTATTGAATTTATTTGTAGGCCTATAATTAATTTTAATGATTATTCATAGTTATAACAGTAATTGATTAATGAATGTACTATAATACTCAATATAAGAATATTCTTTTTTAAAAAATGGAAGGACTGAAGAAGTCCATTTGAAAAGAAGAGCTGTAGATTAAGCTAACAGAACATAGTGACAGTTTATTCTGTCAGAAAGAAATAAGAGTTTATTGCTGAATTCGGAAACGCATAATAGTGGCCTACACTACTCGTATTACTTTTACCACATCAGTTTCTATGGCAGAAATAGTGAGAGTGGTTTACTAGTACGCGGCTCCTAATGTGGGTCCTGACATCAGTCGCGCGCATTCAGATGACGTGTGTGTTTCAACAGCTGATTGAAAGAGGTCGCAGTGAACCAAACAGCTCACAACATTAATCTGCTGAAAATATATAGATTTCATCCTCTATTGTGATTTATTTCCATTTCTTCACCAAGACATTTTCGGAATGACATAATCTGGTGAGTGTCGGTGGTTGTTTTCGTCTTTGAGTAAGGACAGGAAAGTAATATTTGTTTTTGCCAAGTCAGTGCTGTGGCATTTGTGTGTATCTGCTTTGTTTCGATTTCTGAGTTAGCCACTTAGCTGGTGATATTGTCGATAGAAAGAAATGAAATATTTAACCTATAAACGGTGGGTGCTGTTTTTTCTTTTCCATTTTTTTATTGTTTTGTGCTACTAGATGTTTTAATTCATTGCTACTCTTTGTATTAGCAAAGCTAGCTAGCAGAATAGTTAGCAGGTAGCTTTATCTTTAATGACAGCTTCAGAGAAACACTTGTGATGTTTGTCGAGAGCTTACGGTGCTGTTTTTTCTAGAATACTCTGTCTAGGTGAATAACACGATAAATACACATTTGTAATAGTTCTTTTTTTTTTTTTTTTTTTTTTAGAAAGACATTGTTTACATAGCTAAGAAAAATGATATATTATTAGCAAGTTTTCCATCATGTAAGCGGATTTGTCATTTTTAGGAGTGCTATAGACACACTGCTTTAATTTAAACATCCTTCAGTCAGGATTTTTTCATAGGGGTGGCCAGGCAGGGGCCAGCAACCAATCTAGGGTGGCACAGAAATCTTCATTATTTTAAGAAAAAAAATTAGTCTGACTATAATGTAGCCTACTGGACTGTGCCTACAACACAACTGAACACAGTTAGGTTGTTCTTAATTTGTAATTTAGTTAGTGAATTAGATCATGGAAGGCTGAGTGAATTTGACTATTTAAGAAAATAAAAATAATAATTAGACATGCAGATAACTAGTTCAAAGATTATTTAACCTTCATTGAATTTATGTATAATAAATGAACTGTTCAACAATTCTGAGTTTGTCTGTTTCAAAAACTAACCAAAAAAGTAAACACCAAATGTTTAACTTTCTACATTGTCAAAATAAATCATTGCAACATTAGGAAAAAGGAAAAAATGTGTTCTCTTTTGAATTCCCATTTGCAAGATGTGGAAGCGGAAGTCAACAGCACATAAATAAATGCCAGAATGTAAAATTAATTATTTTATGCATTTAAATATGATACATTTTTGTTTGTACTTTATAAATGAACGCAAAATTGGCATCCTCTAGTACAAATGCACAATTCTCACATTTATTTATGCATTAAAAAATTACATATCAGCTTGTGCCTTATATTGTGATCTCACATAGCAGAATATTTTACTTCGGAGACATGTATCAAATAGGCCTACTACATGCATGCACAGTTTTAATCGCCTTTTTGGTTATTTTAATGATTTTAATTAATGACTTAATTGACAACAGAACTACATGGTTGTATGCTTGTTTATTTGCGAGTAGTGAGTAATATAGCCTACAGTGAGTAACAGTGATTAATATAGCCTACAGTGAGTAATATAGCCTACAGTGAGTAACAGTGATTAATATAGCCTACAGTGATTAATATAGCCTACAGTGAGTAATATAGCCTACAGTGAGTAATATAGCCTACAGTGAGTAATATAGCCTACAGTGAGTAATAGTGAGTAATATAGCCTACAGTGAGTAACAGTGATTAATATAGCCTACAGTGAGTAATATAGCCTACAATGAGTAATAGTGAGTAATATAGCCTACAGTGAGTAATAGTGAGTAATACAGCCTACAGTGAGTAATATAGCCTACAGTGAGTAACAGTGAGTAATATAGCCTACAGTGAGTAACAGTGAGTAATATAGCCTACAGTGAGTAATATAGCCTACAGTGAGTAATAGTGAGTAATACAGCCTACAGTGAGTAATATAGCCTACAGTGAGTAACAGTGAGTAATATAGCCTACAGTGAGTAACAGTGAGTAATATAGCCTACAGTGAGTAATATAGCCTACAGTGAGTAATAGTGAGTAATATAGCCTACAGTGAGTAATATAGCCTACAGTGAGTAATATAGCCTACAGTGATTAACAGTGAGTAATATAGCCTACAGTGAGTAACAGTGAGTAATATAGCCTACAGTGAGTAATATAGCCTACAGTGAGTAACAGTGAGTAATATAGCCTACAGTGAGTAATATAGCCTACAGTGAGTAATAGTGAGTAATACAGCCTACAGTGAGTAATATAGCCTACAGTGAGTAATAGTGAGTAATACAGCCTACAGTGAGTAATATATCCTACAGTGAGTAATAGTGAGTAATATATCCTACAGTGAGTAACAGTGAGTAATATAGCCTACAGTGAGTAATAGTGAGTAATACAGCCTACAGTGAGTAATATAGCCTACAGTGAGTAATATAGCCTACAGTGAGTAATAGTGAGTAATATATCCTACAGTGAGTAACAGTGAGTAATATAGCCTACAGTGAGTAATAGTGAGTAATACAGCCTACAGTGAGTAATATAGCCTACAGTGAGTAATATAGCCTACAGTGAGTAACAGTGAGTAATATAGCCTACAATGAGTAATAGTGAGTAATACAGCCTACAGTGAGTAATAGTGAGTAATATAGCCTACAGTGAGTAATAGTGAGTAATACAGCCTACAGTGAGTAATATAGCCTACAGTGAGTAATAGTGAGTAATACAGCCTACAGTGAGTAATATATCCTACAGTGAGTAACAGTGAGTAATATAGCCTACAGTGAGTAACAGTGAGTAATATAGCCTACATTGAGTAATAGTGAGTAATATAGCCTACAGTGAGTAACAGTGAGTAATATAGCCTACAGTGAGTAATAGTGAGTAATACAGCCTACAGTGAGTAATATATCCTACAGTGAGTAACAGTGAGTAATATAGCCTACAGTGAGTAACAGTGAGTAATATAGCCTACAGTGAGTAATAGTGAGTAATACAGCCTACAGTGAGTAATATAGCCTACAGTGAGTAATATAGCCTACAGTGAGTAACAGTGAGTAATATAGCCTACAATGAGTAATAGTGAGTAATACAGCCTACAGTGAGTAATATAGCCTACAGTGAGTAACAGTGAGTAATATAGCCTACAGTGAGTAATATAGCCTACAGTGAGTAACATTGCATAAACAAGCATAAAGACAATTTTCTAAGAGAGTTAGAATACATCAAATTCTTAAATGAACTAATGTGTATTATATTATAGATATTGCACCATAAAAGATATTACAAGCAATTTAAATTTTATTTTAGTTCTTTAAAAAATTCAAATATATTTTCAAATATATATCACATCTTTCTTGAGAATAAAAAAGAATGTTTTTCTTTACATTTATAAAATTTACAATTTTAAAATTTTGCAAGGAATAGCATTAAAATAATTATAAACATTATGAGATGTGTCTCAAAAAACAAATGTCTTTACAAAATATGCTGCAATAAACACAATTCCACAAGAAGTGGGTAATTGTTTCTTCAAAGTGGTGACAAAAGGAGCAATTGAGTGAAATACTACTGTCATTATACTTGGCAAGTTTATAGTTTACTGTGTAACCATTTTGAATAATTTAAAAAGAAACTTAAAGGGATAGTTCACCCAAAAATGAAAATTTGATGTTTATCTGCTTACCCCCAGAGCATCCAAGATGTAGGTGTCTTTGTTTCTTCAGTAGAACACAAATGATGATTTCTAACTGCAACCGCTGCCGTCTGTCAGTGGTATAATGCAAGTCAGTGGGAACTTGGATTATAAGAGTAAATAAAACATGACAGACAAATCCAAATTAAACCCTCCGGCTCGTGACGACACATTGATGTCTTAAGACACGAAACGATCGGTTTGTGTGAGAAAACGAACAGTATTTATATAATTTTTTACCTCTAATACACCACTATGTCCAACTGCATTCATCACTTGATTCGTTTGGTCTGATCGCGCTCTGACAGCGGCAGTGATGTCTCGCGCATATACTTCAATGAGAGCGAGACATCACTGCCGTTGTCGTCACGAGCCACAGGGTTTAATTTGGATTTGTCTGTCGTGTTTTATTTACTCTTATAGTCCAAGTTCCCGCTGACTTGCATTATACCACTGACAGACGGCAGCGGTTGGAGTTAAAAATAATCAATTGTGTTCTACTGAAGAAACAAAGACACCTACATCTTGGATGCGCTGGGGGTAAGCAGATAAACATCAAATTTTCATTTTTGGGTGAACTATCCCTTTAAATAACTTTTTTGGTCAAGACATTTTTTTTATTTTTTTATTTTATTTTATTTTTTTTTTTCATCTGATGTTACTGAATTTATTATTCCAAAAACTTATATCACAACATTTTTTCTTTTGTCAAATCAACTTGGATAATTAATGCGGTTCAAATATCAAATACGTTTCTGTTGATTAAATCAATTGCCTTCATTGTATTTACTCAAATTTTTATTTTCAATAAACTCAAAATTTGAAGGCAACCAGGTAACTTGCTTTTTTAAGTTAAACCAACAGTTCTTTTTTTTAGTGTACAGGCAGGTAAATAGATCGAGTTCTACTAAGAATTGGATCTATTTTTTTTTTAATATTATTGTTATTATTGGAAAAAATTACTACACAAGGATCTTTAATTTGAGAAAATCAGGAATTGCACTGAAAATAACAGCATACTCTCTTGGGTAAAACCATTCTCTCATCTAAGTTACAGCTCCTTTGGCTTTCCTCACCTTTCCTGTGGTGCAATACAGTCCAACCATGGATAAGATTTTGGAGGCACTGGTGAGCTCCTCCCATCCTTTGACTGTCAAACGGGCTATTGTGAAAAAAGTGATGGAGGCTGCAGAAAAGGAGGTGACAGAGGAGCAGTGCCAGGCCTTGTACCACCTCACCACCCGCTTTATCCTCCAGGGTGAGGATGCTTTTCAGCGACAGGTTGGACTCCAAGTGCAAGAAGCATACGCACGCTACCATCGCGATGAGTTTGCCCGCTTCTTCAGTAAGGAGTATGTGCTTGGTCTCCTTCAGCAGGGCTACGGCTCTTTAGACCGCAGAGACCCTGCCATCTTGGACTTCCTTCACGGTTCTCTCCGACTGCTCATCAGCTGCCCGGCTGTGTTGGAGTTGGCACCGCTCCTACAGACGGAGGTCCTACGCATCATCTGTGAACGGCCAGAACCAGCAACCTGTGCCAAGCTGGCCACCATACTGACGGACTTCCCTCAGTGCGTCCCACGAGAGAAGGCAGGAGTTCTTTTCTGTCAGCAGCTTGTGCGCACCTTTGCTTACTTTCACTGTCCTGCCACTGATGAGCGGGAGTTGCGGGAGTATGTGAGCCAAGTGACCAGGGTGAGTGCATTGCTGCAGGGCATCTGGAAGGCTGAGCCGGCCACGCTGCTACCGTCACTGCAGGAGGTGTTTGCCATCATCTCATCCACAGGTCAATAAGCTCTGATTCCTCTCATGATGATATATTAAGTTAAGGGAATAGTTCACCCAAAAATGAAAATTCTGTTAGTATGTTCTCACTCTCATGTCGTTTCAACCTTGTATGATGTTTTTTTTTTCTTTAGTAGAAAATAAAACGAGAAAAATTGATAGCTCTTTTACATGAAATTAGAATGAATGGAGATGTAGCTTTAAAGAGTATGCGAAAGCGCCATAATAATAGACATATAGATACAGGTGAGTACATGATGACAGAATTTTAATTTTTGGGTGAAATAATCTTTGTAAGGATATTAGATGTGTCAAGTTAAAATGTTGATTTTTTTTTTTTTTTTTTTTTCTCCATCTAATTCAGGGTTTCCTAAAGTGGCTTTTTTAAAATAAGTAAAACAATTAAGATTTTAATATAAAAACAATCCAAATACACTTAAAAAAAAAAAGATTCAATATTTTGTTTAGCTGCATATCATGTGACCATTAATCATCATCAGAGAACCATGAACATGTGAATGTCTTTGTAAATTATCGAAATATTAAATCTCAGGGGTTACTTTTAGTTAAGTAGACATCAGTCAAACCATAGATAATCTTCTTAAGAAATATGAGTCTAAATATAATAAGAAGAAGAGATGGCTCTGTGGCACATCAAACTGTTGAAGTACAGAATATTAATTTTTCACAACACTGGTAAATCTGAATCACACTATGCATGCATTTGCTTGCAGGAAATAAACTTTTTTTTTTTTTTTTTTATAAATTTAGTTGTTCTGAAATATGTTATAGTTTGTTGGTATGCATTTTGAAACGATGTCAAAAAGGAGTGCACGGATGCAAAATAAGACATTCAGTTCTAATGGTCAGAGAGGGAGTAAAATGGCCTTGAAAAACTATTTTTGGTGCAAAAGATTTAGAAACCTAAGTGGATCTTAGTGAAAAATAAATAAATATATGATACAACCCTTTAAAAAATCCCAAATATGTTATATGCATCAAAATATGAAATCATATTCAATGCTCCCTCATATCACTGCACAATGTGTTTATCATTTCAGATCCTTCATTTGAACCTTCCATTGCTCTAGCAAGCCTGGTCCAGCACATCCCTCTGCAAATGATCACAGTCCTTATCAAAAGCCTCACAACTGACCAGAATGTTAAAGATGCCAGTATGACACAAGCGCTCTGCAGGTCAGACTCTGTGTGTGTGCTGTGTAAAGCTTGTGAATAGTGCTTTTGTGTCCGTTTAAAAGACTAAGCCCTTTATCCAACTGTCATCATGTTGTTTTCTCTACTACTTTTGCACTTTGAGCATGTGGTAATTGCATTTATGCAAGTCATTTGGAAAGAGTGTAGTGTCTGTAACGGCTTAACAGATTTTAAATGAGTAGTGGTTGTTTTGTTGTTGTATGTTGAGGTCAGAATTTTGCCATTTTCTTTTCTGTGGTGCTGTTACTGTTATGTAAGGTTTTTATGTTGCCTGTCCTGACCCTGTTTTCGCTCTGTCTTTTTTTTTTTTTTAGGATGATTGACTGGTTGTCCTGGCCTCTAGCCAATCATGTGGACACCTGGGTCATTGCTTTATTGAAGGGACTTGCTGCTGTTCAAAAGTTCACCATTCTCATAGATGTCACTCTTCTCAAAATTGAACAGGTTTGTGTGTATTTACTTCTAAAAGAGCTTTCAAAGTCGCATATTTAAAGAGCACCACCTGCATTAGAGTACCTGCCAAATTACAATCTCCAAAAAGGAGATTGATTAGATCAGAATAGCACTTTTTCTTGCTACAAGCCCTTTGCTGGAATAACTGGGACTTGACACGGCACTTGCATACTGTTGCGCTCATGTTGATTTGATTGTTTTCTACTGTTCTCATTTGTAAGTCGCTTTGGAGAAAAGCGTCTGCTAAATGACTAATGACTAAATGATTGTTTGAGGACATTAACCATTTTTTTTCTTTGATACCTAAGAATTTTGGTGTGTTTATGTGTATGAATGTGTGTTTGTTTGTTTGCAGGTCTTTAATCGTCTCTGGTATCCCATTGTGAGACAGGGAGCGCTGGTGGTTCTTTCACACATGCTGCTTAGTTTCCAGCACTCTCCTGAAGCCTTCCACTTAGTAAGGCCACCATAAACTAGAACTCACCAAAACATTGCTTCACTTTTTCCACCTCAAAAATTCTATGTGCTAAAAAGAGAGAAACCATTTATAAGGGCTCAAAGCCTAATTAAACATTCATAGATTACTTTTATTCTTCAAGAATATGGTTATTATATTATGTATTAATAAATCTCTTATTTTATTTTCTGTTAATATTGTATCAAATTAATTAGAACATTTTAAATATTTGTAGTGCTTTTCAATGTGATATGAATTTTGTTACCCCTGTCATTTATACCAGGTGGTCCCTCATATAGTCCCGCTTGTGAAGTCTTTGAAGAGTGATGGCCTTCCCAACAGTAAAACCTTCCTGCTGCAGTTCGCAGAACTCATCCACTGCATGATGTACCAATATTCTGGCTTCCCAGACCTCTATGACAGCATTCTTGAATCCATTAAAGTAAGATATAGATGGGGAATCTTTGGTTTAATCACTTATGAATTAACTTAAGTATGTAAAACAAAGGACATGCTATATGTATCACTGCAATTATTTAACATTTTGTGTTTGTGTGTAATAACTAATTTTATACTGTTTGGTTCTGTAAGGTTTTTGAACATTTGAAAATTTCTTATTCTCACCAAGGCTGCATTTATTTGATGAAAAATACAATAAAAACATAATATTGTGAAATATGATTACAATTTAAAATAACTTTTTTCTATTTTAATATATTTTAAAATGTAATTTATTCCTGTAAAGGCTCCTGTTCAGTGTCTCATCATCCTTCAGAAATCATTGTAATATGCTGATTTTTAAATTAATTAGATTTGATTAAAACAGTTGTGCTGCTTAATATTTTTTAGGATTCTTTAATTAATAGAAAGTTTGAAAGAATAGCACGTATTTAAAATAGAAATCTTTTGTAACATTAATACTGTCTTTACTGTTACTTTTGATCAATTAAATGCATCCTTTCTGAATAAATGTATTAATTTCTTAAAAAAAAAAAAAAAGCTTACTGAATGCAAACTTTTGAGCAGTACTGTATTTCTATGCTTCATCTATATATATCCACCTCTGGTTCTGCTGTAGGACCTGTCTAAACCTAGTGAGGAGAAGATCAAATTTGTCCTGAACCAAAGTGCCTGGACCTCTCAGTCAAATTCATTTGCCTCAGGCCTGCTCAAGATCACTGGCAAATCAGAAACGGGGAAGACGGGACTTGTAAATCTGGGCAACACATGCTACATGAACAGCATCATCCAAATTTTATTTATGGCTACAGAGTAAGTTTAAAATCTATTGCATATTATCTGATCTCTGAATCAACTGTTCTACTGTAATTAATCCAACTGTAATTAACTTTTTCCCTATGCTATAACCACTACATAATGATTGCATGTAAACACAATGTTATAATGTATAATAAAATGACTCTCAAGCATTTAAATATTTATAATATTTTTTTTGTTTTAAATGCAAGATATTTCTCAGCGCTAACAGTCTCTCCTTAAAAGTTTCAGGCGACATGTTATGTCTCTGCATTTGAATGGCAGCAACAGCCTCATGAAAAAACTCCAGCTTCTGTTTGCCTTCCTGGCCCACACACAGGTTTGTTTTCTCTCTGTTTGTTTCAGAATGTTGCAGCACTCAGCACTGCTGGGTAGGTGTGCTTTCTGTTTCTTAAATGAGAGTAAGAGTACCTGCTAGTGACTATTTATCATTTTATATGCCCACCAGAGAGCAGCATATTCGCCAAGGAGTTTTTTGGAGGTTTCTCGGCCCCCATGGTTTACAGCCGGATCCCAGCAAGACTGCTCAGAGTATTTGCGCTTTCTTTTGGACAGGTAAACTCAGAAAATAGCAACAGGATCCTTTCCCATAACTAAAAGAAAGATACAGCTATTCCTGCAAATTTTATGTTTAGGCATACAGTTTTGTTTAAATGCCAATACTTAACACAGAACTGAGCTGATTTTGAAACTTTTTCAAAACAAAGAAAGGGCTGTTTAACACATTCATTGAATTTGACATTAAAGATTTATTCTGTTATATGATTTTTGTAGAATGACCAAAACATTCTGGATTTTTGCAAGAGCCCATCAGTGTTCATTACTGCTTCCTGTTTATCAGGAATTATTGAAAAAATGTCCCCTGTAACGAAAATCTTATTTATTAAAAACCTATATGGGATGTTTAACAAAAGTATATTCAAAGTCTTTGTAAAGTGTTTAGTTAGCATTGAAGTATGAAGTATAAATGAACAAGTGAACAACTAGTAAAACACACATTAATTTGTTCAAACCTTAATGAGAAGAATGTCAGAGGACAGCAGGTCAGCTGCAAAACCAGCTGTACATGTATAAGTCCATAAAGTCTGGGCAAAGTTGTCTGACAGTAATTGTAATTGACAGTTATTTGTCTCATGGGGACGTAAGGTAATTTTTACATTTATAGCAGCAAATTTGTGAATTTATTGACATCCAGAATGTCTGTGTTTTTCTCCCACCACCTGCATAAAAAATTCCCAGACACTGTCTGAATCCACATCTTAGTTTACAAGAAGGGATCAGTCCAAAAGTCTTTTTTGACCACTGGAAAACACCGTTCTGTTGTGCTTCACAGTAATGTGCTTGCATTTTAAGTATGGACTCTTATTACTGAATTACTGAAAGAAAGAATTAAACAAAATAATGTAAACTTCTGAAATGTGCCCTTTACTAGGGCTGCAACAAGAATGCAGAGAAGCACCTTTCTAGTTGTTAAGATTGTTAAGAACTTGCTTTTCCACCATAAATAATTGAGTTTTATTTCTGAGAAGCCATGGTGATTTATTTTTACAGACATCTCCATGAGAAACACTGCTGTCCGAATAGGGCTAAATGTCACTGAAACAACATTTATGCATATTGTTTTGTTATATTGTGTATGTTGTCATATAAATATGACTTTTCTTAAAAGGTTTTGAAGCAGTTAGTCTGTTAACTACAAATAATGAGATTTATCATGAACGAGTATTTCAATTAATTGACAACTCTAAAAATCTATTGATAATGATAACAATGTGTTTCCTTATTTACATCAGCAGGGGGAGTTCATGTATTTCGTAGTCTCCATAAAGTTTTGTTTCATCTTCCTGTGTAATATTAAGGTTGCATGAAGAAGAGAAGACTCTCTCAGCCCTTCAGGTGACCAGCCAAAAACCTGAACCTGCAAGCACTTCTGCTGAAACTCTTCACAATGCTGTAAGTCAGCCAGTCGCTGATGTGCCATCACACCCAGATCCTGTAGTAGCAGCCGAAGGAGATGGTCGCACTCTAGTGGAGCGTATGTTTGGTGGTAGACTCTCTACAGCCATCCGTTGCCTGCAGTGTCACAGCCTGTCAGAAAAAGAGGAGCCTTTTACAGACCTCTCTCTTGCCTTCTGCCCCTCGATGTCACAGCCACATGGTCCCACTGATGAGCACAAAAGCTCCTCTTCGGTGGGACCCTGCCAAGGGGCGGTGAATGGAGGCAGCGAATCCTCAGAAGGCTCAGTAAAAGAAGGTACAGGAGCCAAGATGGAGATGCCCATGGTGGAGCCCACGCTGTCTGTGACCGATTTAGTGGACTATTTCCTGGCTCCAGAAATCCTGGAGAATGAGAACTGCTATTTCTGTGAACGCTGCGCCTCCCTGCAGAGGGCCGAGAAGGTCATGCGGGTGGTGGCGGCACCTGAGTACCTCATTCTGACTCTGCTGCGCTTCTCGTACGATGCCACCTGCCACGTGCGTCGCAAGATCCTGGACAACGTGGGCATTCCGCTGCACATGTGCCTGCCTCTACGCCAACACGGTAGCTCTGCTTCATCATCTTCCTCAACTGCAGCTGCATCTTCCTCATCTGACTCCCCTGAGAGTGGCGAGAATCTAGCTAAAAAGCTCAAGCCTTCTCAGAAAGAGGAGGGGATGACAGAAAGCAGAACAAAAAGCAAGAAAAACAATTTGGAAATGCTGTCAGTGCCGTATGTTTTGAGTTCTGTTGTAATGCATTCTGGTATGTCCTCCGAGAGTGGTCACTACTACTCGTATGGAAGGAATGTGAGTAGCGCTGATGGTCTTGTAGCTAACCCATGTCCTAAAAACCTGGAAAGCTCCAGCCTATCAGAGAACTCGACAACCACACAAGAGGACATGGGGTGCCCTGACCAAAAGTCAACAGACTGGTTCTTGTTTAATGACAGCCGAGTGACTTTTACAAACTTTCAATCATTGCAGAACGTCACCAGTCGCTTCCCTAAGGACACAGCCTATGTCCTGATCTATAGGAAACAAGAGGTCAGTGGACATCCAAGCAATTCAGGGCCAGTCGTAAATGGCTCAAAACTGAGTGGAGAGCCACCCTTGCAGAAAGAGCTGATGGATGCCATTACCAAAGACAACAAACTCTTCCTACAGGTGAGAATATTGTACATTATCTATGTTGCTTTTGGAATATAGGCCAGAAATGATCAAACAGGCCCTCACTATCATTTGATTTACATACAGTCAAACCAGAATTTATTCAGACACCTTGAACATTTCATTCATTAATGCAGTTTATTCATTAAAGTTTAAAAAAAAAATGGTAATAAAAAATGAAAAAAATGACAAGATCTCAAGGTTAAACTGTGTCAAAAAAATTCATCTTAATTATGCCAGATAACACTTAAGCAAAACATGGTCAGGTCAAAGTGTCTGAAGAATTTTTGGTTCCAAATTTTTATCAATTTTACTGGTAATAATTTTTGGGTATAATCACAGTCACAATTTACTTTATTTTGCTATCCTCATTTACATAAATGAACTATAGTGTTCTGCACCCACTAGTCAAAATATATAAAAAATGTCTGAATAATCTTTGGTTTGACTGTATATACACTACCATTCAAATGTTTGGGGTCAGTAAATATTTTTAAAAGATGTGTTATTTTCATCAAGGCTGAATTTATTTGAACAAATATATATATATATATATATATATATATATATATATATATATATATATATATATATATATATATATATATATATATATATATATATATATAATATAATATAATATAATATAATGTGTGTATATATGTATAATATAATATAATGTGTGTATATATGTATATGTGTGTATTATACAGAAGAGGATTAGGGCCAAGCAATAATAAAAAAAAAAATAAAACCATCTCGAGATTAAAGTTGTTAAATTTCGAGAAAAAAGTCGACATGAAATGTTGAGAATAAAGTCATTCAATTACGAGAAAAAACTCGTTAAATTTCGAGAAAAAAGTCAAGATAAAATGTTGAGAATAAACTTGTTAAATTACGAGAAAAAAGACGTTAAATTACGAGAAAAAACTTGTTAAATTTCGAGAAAAAAGTTGAGATAAAATGTTGAGAATAAACTCATTAAGTTTATTAATGTTATTGTGAGTTTATTGTCAACATTTTATCTCGACTTTTTTCTCGAAATTTAACGAGTTTTTTCTCGTAATTTAATGAGTTTATTCTCAACATTTTATTTAGACTTTTTTCTCGAAATTTAACAACTTTAATCTCGAGATGGTTTTATTTTTTATTATTCCTCTTCCGTAGTATTAGTAAAGTAAAATACATAAAATAAAAATACAGTAAAATACTAACATTTTGAAAAAAATATTACAATATTTATATATGTTTTCTATTTTAATATATTTTAAAATGCAATGCATTCCTGTGATGGCAAAGCTGAATTTTCAGCATCATTACTCCAGTCTTCAGTGTCACATGATCTTTCAGAATTCATTCTGATATGCTGATTTGGTGCTCAAGGAAAAGGTCTTATTATAATCACAGTTGGAAACGGTTGTGCTGTTTAATATTTTTGCTTAATATAACTTTTTTCAGGATTGTTTGATTAATAGACAGTTCAAATAAACAGCATTTCTTTGAAATAGAATTTTTGTAATAAAAGTGCGTATGCATCCTTGCTGAAAAAAGTATCCTTTTCAAAAATTCTTACTGACCTCAACATTTTTTTTTCCTAAAAACTGAAAATGGCATAATGCCAATTTGTTTTGTAGAGTTATATTAATTTATTCCAGAAACATTGAAGAGAAAAACAAATGAATATATTATAAAGAGGACTTCTGAATACCATCATGACTGTGTGTCAAAGTGAATAAATCACTTCAGATAATGAATCAATAATTACATTTTTTTTCAAAATCATATGAAACATTTTCCTTGCTTTTGGACACTCTTATTTATCATTAGAGTATGGAGTTAACCCTTTGTTCCTTTCCCTCCAGGAGCAGGAGCTGAATGCCAGAGCTCGGGCTCTCCAAGCAACCTCTACTTCTTGTTCATTCCGACCCAATGGTTCTGATGACAACGAGCCGCCTGGCAGCTGTGGACCCTCGGGTGGGGGTGGGGGAGGGGGCTTCAATACTATCAGCAGACTCGTCTTCTAAGGAAGGGTCACAGACATACCCTCAGAGCACTGGACAGTCCCACTGACAACACCAGTTCTAATTGTCCTAATTGCCCACAGTCTGGATAAATGTGCCATCTCAGAACATGTCTTAATTTTTCTGGTTTGCATGCTTTTTTCCTTTACATCGACTTGTTCATTTGAAGTTAAATGAAGCACTTTTCAGTATAGGTCAGAAATGGGCATGCAATAAATTTGTACAGAATACAGTAATAATTTTGGTCTCATCCTGGAATATTAATCGTTTCATATTCTAAAATGAAATCATTAGGCAGAGAATGGTTTTAAAAATTAAAGCAAATATTTTTGGACCATAATATACAGTGAACTACTTGCATGAATATTTTAATTGGAAGTTTTTCAGCTTCTGGTTTGAGGATTACAGTTATAACTGTTTTGTCAATTATTTAATTATAATTAAGTTATTTTATTCATTCAGGGAATACTTTTTGATTTAACTTTTTAAATGTTTAAGCTTTTTTGAGAATTTTATGTGCCTTTCAATACTTCAGATTTTACAGATTTATTGGACTGAGTATTCAAAAAAAACACCTTGCTCTTGCTGTACAGTGTTAATATGTAATGATTATGTTTTTGCTCTATAGTAAAGACTCATCATTGAACATTGTCTTAATTGTATTATCTAAAATACACACATGGTTAATTTTATCACTCACATTTACTGTCATTTACTGGTTCCAACATTTAAGAAGATTGTACATCTCTAACCGAGGATGTAAAAAAAAAGCAGTTTCAGCATGAAGAAATCTCAGCATTACAACAGCGTTAAAAAAAACATTAAAAATGTCATTGCTTGAAATAAGATAAACATTAACTGAAATAAAATATAAATAACTTAAATTTATTTCAACTAGTTGCCAAGGCAATATTTCTCATGTTCAAGTTGAAGTACTAAAATAACTAAAACTAAGTAACACTTTATAGTTTAAGTATTAACATAAAAGAAACTTTAAAATTAAAATCTAATTTCAAATATGTCAATGATACTACTGGTTTACACAGGGCACCAAAGCAACAATTAATCATGTGTTATTCTTTTGAATATGTTGCTCAACACACATATTCTAAGACGGTTTAATCAAGCTGAGGTCTGTTTTTACTATCAAAGCATGAAACCTTTAGGCACCTTGTGGCTATCAATCCATAAGTCCACCCCCAAACTCCCAGTGTCCTCAGTATGAACCACTGCACTCCTGTCTTTTGGTGAACCTTTACAAAATGCTCCATTCTTGACAACAAAGCCCAGTTAAATCAGTACGGCATAGTCCTGGAGTATTAGTAACTGAATAAACATAGGGTTTAAAAGCATAAGATCCCACCCTCTCTTCAGAGCGCTCTCTAAAGCCACGCCTCCTTCAAAACACATGAACGTGCACAGCCAGAGCAGCACCTTCAAAGCGTCACGAGAGATGGTGATAAATTACCTCATGTTTAAAAGCAAATAACATTAAAATTATAATGAACGTAAGCAACTTAAAGAGCTCTGACTTGTACCACCTGACTCCTGCAGATTAATTTTGGTGTAAATAGGGTTGCCATAGAAATGCACAATTACAGTAGTTATAGCATGAACACAGCATAATCTTGGCATGCAAGTACATGTTGACAGGCAGGTAGGACATTGTATCATTGCATTTGGACCAAATTGGATGATTGGACGAACGTTTTTTGGTCCCGAGACTTCCACAGAAGGTATTTTTTTAATATTTAGACCCCTTCTATTATTGATTGCTATCAGGATGTGAAGAGAGTTTCAACCAGTACAAAAAGTGTTTATAAAAAACATTGCCTAAGGAAAGTTGGCCTTGTGGTTTTCAGATGAGGGCACCTTTAGCTCTTCAATCTCCCCCAGAGCCATTAGCTTTATAACATATTGTGCACTGAAGCATTGCACCACTCACACAGTCTCTAAGACCATTTGGTAAAATCAATGACTCTCAATTATTCAACAACTGAGACCTACACATTTCATCGCTACAGTTTAGGCCACTCCCACTAACAATTTATTCTGTGACATCAAAATTTGTTGAATGGCAAATATATTAGGTTATTGTTATAACAACATTAGCTATATTGTAGTAACAATTTGAATGGCCACTTACGTCATCTTTGGGTTTTTACATCAAAAATGGAAGAAAACAACCAGGTGTTTATTGTAAATTATAACATAGACACACAATTTAAATTATCACTGTGAGTTGCATATCATAAAGTGAATTCACCACTTTGTTTTTTGGCTTCATCCTTGTGTTTGCTTTATAACTTTTGCTGTCTGATAAGTAATTTTAATGACAGACTGTGTAATGTGTAAACAGGGCATGTAAACTGTGCACCCATACTCGCCATTAACACATAATATATTAAAATTATGCATGCTTTCAATTTAAGGCAGTTTTTTCTGCACTATATCTTGACAAGAGTACTTGTCTCAAAAATTTTTCATTTCTTGTAAGAGCTCAAACCTCTAAAATTTTCACTGTGAACAGAATTGAATAAATCAAATGCTTTCTTTTAAGTATACTCCGCTCTCTGTTTGAATTTATTTTTCTTAAGTTTGGAATTTTTATGTCTTTAAAGTTGTAATGCATGAGTAATAATGAGTTATACTAACCTACCGAATTTACAGGAAATTATAATAATTAAACTTTATTTTAAATGCATTAAAATTAGTATTGTTACTCTTAAGAATAAACAAAATCCTTAATTGTATACTTATAATACTTGTATATTTGTATGTTTGTTACTGTAAAGCTGCTTTGAAACAATCTATTGTATAAAGGTAGGCTTTATACTGCCTCAAGTATACTGGAATGTCAGTGCACATTTTCACTTTAATCCACAACCTGAAATCACATGATGAAAGATTATAGGATAATAAACTGTCTAAATCAATCCTTTGCACTGAGCTACAAATTACAGCACTGAGTAGGCACAAAGCTTCAGAGATAACTGAGTAAGGCGTTTAGCATTACAATAACATTCCACAGATACCAATCCCACTAACATGAATGTTCTTTACTGAAACTCTTCGCTTTTCATCAATATATCGCTACTAATTGATCAGTGATATTTATCCTGAGTAGCCTAGGTCTCCCTTGTGCGCTTTTAGATGTAGCTACAAAATATTTATCTCAAACACACTTAGCCTAATTTCTGCCCATTAATTGATTTTTGTTTTTGTTTTGTTTTAAATATGAGCATATCACTTGAAAAGACTATAAAAGTAATAAAACATAATTCTGGTAGGCTAAACTGCAAAGCATTCAAGACGTTTGCTTTGCTTTTATTGGAAGCCAGATTCGGTTCTTTCGAACAGTTCATTTAAAGAGTCAGTTCAAAACCAAATTCAGTGATTCTTTTACGTCCTGACGTAATTACGTCAAAATGTGTTGAATATTACATGCTGTAACGTCTAATATTGTCAAAAGTAGACAGGCATTGCTGTTTATTACGTTTTTTTTCGACTGATATTTATTAATATCGGTGCTAATTGGTCAGTTTGCTGCAGCCTGATACAGCTCATTAAATTTAAGTCATTTAGTATCTAAATATAATTAGCATTCACAATTAAAAAATACAAAAATAGATAGATAGATAGATAGATAGATAGATAGATAGATAGATAGATAGATAGATAGATAGATAGATAGATAGATAGATGTAAACTGTTTCTAGTAGTGTTTTATTTGTAAATGTGGGATTTTCGAACATGATTGGTTCGGTTCAGTGAGTCAGATAAAAGTTACTCTTTTTCTACCATATCTTTACTGAAATAATAAGAGAAGCATGAGTTTATACTTGTTTGAATGTAGCCAGTGAAAATATTAGAATCAATCATATATAAAAAAAGATTAGAAAAAGAAAAAAAAACACCCTACTTTATTATCACAGTCTTAATCAGAACTCAAGTTTTATTTGGGACATGCGTAAGAGATTTGATTACACCTATTCTTTGTAATACGAGCCACCGTCTCAGTGTTTTCCCTCTGACGGGGCAACACTCCAAGACTACATTTCCCATGATGTAATGTTCTTTATTCTCTGTCTTGACCGACTTCTCCCTGCCTCCATAGGCCAGAGGAGGCTGAGTTTAGGGAAAGTATCGACGTTTATGCTTGTCAATCAGCAAGGAGCTGTGGGGAGTGAAACTGGAGGGAAGGTCGACGATCGGGGAGGATTTCTACTTCAAAAAGCACTTCAGTGCGAATGCGACCATAATGTTTTGGAAAAACAAGGAAAAACTGTATATCTTTTCAAGGAAACTGTTTTGTTTTACTTTGAAATAAGGTAATCAAGCAAAGCTTTCACTACGGCGAACTTCGCGAGTATCACTCGCTGCCTCGTTGCATTTCAGCTCGGAAAAAAAGAAAACAGCGGATTACTTCTTCCGACAAAGTGTGTAAACTAACAGGGGGCTCAGCTACAGACGGGTATTGCTGTGTTTAAACACACTGTGCTTGATTAATTCCTCTGGCCAGAGGAGAGGACTTCATCCAGAAGAGTTTGTGAGAGCCGACCGTGTCGCTGTCGGGAAGCTCTTCCCGTGTGGACGTGCTGGAAGCCAGGAGTGACGGTATTCATACTGCTTTGATACACGCACTGAAAACACTTCGGCGCAACTTCTACTTCATATTTTGGGACTTTGCTTTGATATGTTGCAGGTTGAAACACGAAACTTAAAGCGCGTATTTTCCTGAAAGGTTATAAGAAAATGAGCGGAGGAGATGTGGTGTGCTCGGGGTGGCTCAGAAAGTCTCCACCTGAAAAAAAGTTACGGCGTTATGTAAGTAATATTTTAATCTTATTCAAATGCACTGTTAGTGTTGTAACCGCAGAACAGTTGGGGCAAGATTCATGCAAATTTTTGGTACGCTTTCCAACAACCGCAGGTCAATCAGTGCTCGTGATCTGGCGGTTAGGGCTTTTTTTTCCTCTAAAATGCTGATGATCCAAGAAGTTTAAAACTTGTTCAGTTCCTCAAAAATAACTTGAGTGTGTGTGTGTGTCAGCGCTGTTTGTGTTCACGGTTGTTTTCGGGAACGCAGCGCATGTGCAAAATCCTTATTTATGGCGTCTTGATCCGTGCTGTAGGACACACCTACCGGTGTTAGGAGAGAACTTTAGTTTTGTTCATTAAAGGGACACTTCCTTATTTTATACATAAAGGATTTACACACAAATAAAGAGCACTTTTGAGAAATATCTCTAAATGATGTACACTATAAGACTCACATGCCAGTCTTGCAGAAAAAGCAAGTTTTTTTCTACATAGAGGGGGTCGCCCTCTCATGGGCGGCGCCATGTTGATATCACGTGACATAATTGAACTAGATAAGAATAACAACAACAATAAAAAAATCATATATATAGTGCTTTTAGCTAGTGCGTAAAGTGTAAACATAAAAGTACATAGTTCCAAGTGCAAACCCACTGCACTGTAAAATGCCTCTGTCCAAGGCAGCCATTGCAGACTGGGAACTTGTGTTAGTGAGGTGCAGCAGTTAGCCATAAGGTTGACAGGTTTTCACAATAAAACCCGCTCAATTGCTCCTCAAACCTTGCCCAAAACTAGCCCAATTGCATTTCGCTTTCCAGGGGCTAAATATCACATTATTTGGGGTCAATTCAACCCGCGGACATGAAAAACAACAGTGTAAAAAGCAGCCCAATTTCCACAGACTTGGCAACACTGATTAGCCATCAATAACATGCGTCGTTGGAACTGAATCCGAGAATGTCCATGAATCCAGTGGATGTGTAGTATGAGATGGAGAAGCACAGACAAAAAGGAACAAAACAAAATATATACAAATAAATAAACTTCATGCATCCATGCCAGTAGTAGTCAGTATAAGTCCAAAGCCTCTGCTACATTTGGGAATGGATGAGAGCCAGATAAGCGCAAACCTAAGTAATGCTTCTTGTTTTAATGGAATGTGGCTTGACCTGCATACACCACTATTGTACGTCCAAATCTAAACACGTTTATGTTGTATTTACTCATGCAAAAGTTGTTTTCGACATTCTTTTATGCAGCAGACTCTGTAAATAATGCATATACCCAAATAGTGTGCAGTAGGCATGGATCTTTTGAAATCGAATGACTTTTAAGTGCGGTTCAAGCCAAAAGCTATTGTTGACATGCATCAAGGTTGCAGAAAACAATGCTGGTTTGGATAGATGACACTAATATCCATAGATTCAATTTAGATTAAGTTCATTTGTAACAATTTATTTGCTTGCACCAATGATCATTACACTGATTACTGGCTCCTTGATCTTGTGTATTTTGAATATTTTCTTTAGTTTTGCATTAAATACATTGTCACATTCCATTTCAAAGATGTTTTAAGAAAATGTATTTTTCACCAAATCATATGAAACGCCTTTGTTTGCTGCTACTTTAGTTGCCAAGACAACTGAACACTTAACTGTCCATTCTGTCTGTACCGGATGAGTCAATGCATTTAGTCATTCACACATTGTATGTGTACCATGGGGTCTTCCCTTCCTCTTAGTGGTAATATACACCAATAATCTGTAATGAAATCACTCACTTACAGCTCTGCCCGATATCGAGCTCCAACCAAACATGTTAGAAATCTCCTCCAGGCTCATGTGATGCTTTTTTTATTGGATTCCTTTAATCTAGTGGAGCTCTGCTAAGAACATTGCTATTGAATTCATGTTTTACCTCATTGTACAATCAGCAACACAGTTTAGACTCAAACAGCCAAGCATTTTGCAAAAGTGGGATCTTTGGCATATTTTCCCATTGTTTAGAAGGAACATTCGAATGTAGCTAATGCATGAAAATGTGAAGGCTTGAGAGACAGGGTGTGATTCCACATGCTTTGAGCTTCCAGAGTAAACGGTAGTCTGTTGAATGTGATGAACAATATTTCATGGCTCCAAATCTAATTAAAATGATTTCTGAGCTCATCCACACAATGCTATAATAAGATTAGATCCAAACAAGAACAAGTGCTTTGTTGTACCACAGCGTGTTCTCAGAAGTCATTTTTAGATTTCCTTTTGCTTGAGAGGCATTTAAGCAAAGTGATGGTGGACAAAAGCCTTTGCCATAGTTTGCATCGCACAAACTTGGTTGTTTGGTTGGTTTTTAGAGTAAGATAACAGAAACTTCATTCTTTCCTGTTGCAGTAAGTTTACAGTCTGGGTTTGCTGTAGTTTTGAAGTTCTGTCCTCAATATTAGTATTCATTCTTGTCCCGTTTTCTGGTGCGTGAAGGTGAAGTGGTCTCAGTGTATCACATGTGGTGCTTTGAAAGTGGCTGATTAGGACCAGACTGTTTTTATTGGAGCCGAGTGGCTAATAGGCCTAACTAAAATGCTTCTCCTCAAGAGGAGCCCCATGCTAGGTGTACAGGCCTGTTAGAGATTGTACATCTGTTTTGACTGGTTATACTTATATCAACATGAGCTCTAATTTAAGATAAGCATATTGAAAAGTTTTGTGCTATGATTGCATTGGACGATGCTGGGGAAACTTCAGAAGACCCTGTAATTTTTATCTGCTTCAGACGTCCTGTAATGCTTTTTTTTTCATGTCACTTGTAAACATCCTTTAAAAATGTGCACTACCATCCAAAGTTTAGGGTCAGAAAGAGTTCTTACAAAGAAATTAATCTTATGTCACTTTTGATCAATTAAATGCATTTCTATTTCAAATAAACACTGTTCTTTAGAACTTTCTATTCATTAGAGAATCCTAAAAACTAAAAATATAAAAAAAATAATTAAAGTGTTAAATCACCCAAAAATGAAATTTCTGTCATTACTCACCCTCATGTCGTTCATTTTTGATGAAATCCGAGAGCTCTCTGACTGCTCCATAGACAGCAATACAATTAACAAGGTATACGATTAACAAAGGTACTAAAGACATTGTTAAAACAGTCGACCTGACTGCAGTGGTTCAACCTTAATTTTATGAAGCGACGAGAATACTTTTTGTGTGCAAAAACAAAACAAAAATAACTATTCAACAATATCTTCTCTTCTGTGTCATTCTCATGTTGTTTACATCCGGCACCTCCAAGTTCTACGTCGGAACGGCGACTCATTGGCCGGCTCCTGCGTCAGCATCGCACACTTGCGTCGTGCTGCTCACGTGTGCAGCTTTGGCCAATACTGAGCCGGCATTCGGACGTAAACGCAAAAGCCTTCACTGTGCTTACTGCGTCAACTCCATGAGGATAATGACAGGGAAGAGAAGAGATTGTTGAATAAAGTCATTATTTTTGTTTTGTTTTGCACACAAAAAGTATTCTCGTTGCTTCATAAAATTAAGGTTGAACCACTGCAGTCACGTTGACCGTTTTAACAATGTCTTTAGTTAATTTCTGGACCTTGAAAGTGTTGATTATATTGCTGTCTATGGACGAGTCCTATACTTCTCAGATTTCATCAAAAATATCTTCATTTGTGTTCCGAAGATGAACGAAGGTCTTACGGGTGTGGAACGACATGAGGGTGAGAGAAATGACAGAACTTTCATTTTTGGGTGAACTAACCCAACTGTTTTTTTCAAATTTGATAAGAAATGTTTCTTGAGCAGCAAATCAGCAGATTAGAATGATTTCTGAAGGATCATGTGGCACTGAATACTGGAGTAATGATGCTGAAAAATCAGCTTTGCCATCACAGGAATAAATAACATTTTAAAATATATTAAAATAGAAAACTTTAAATTGTAATAATATTTTAGAATATTACTGTTTTTATTGTATTTTTGATCAAATAAATTGATCAACCTTCGTGCACATAAGTCTTTTTCTTCTTTAAAAGAAAAATCTTGCCTACCCAAACTTTGAATGCTAGTGAGCGTCAAATCCATTGTTTATGAACTCTCAT
The DNA here is from genome assembly GCF_018812025.1 of Megalobrama amblycephala. Classification (NCBI taxonomy): domain Eukaryota; kingdom Metazoa; phylum Chordata; class Actinopteri; order Cypriniformes; family Xenocyprididae; genus Megalobrama; species Megalobrama amblycephala. The sequence goes on from NC_063050.1 coordinate 23,354,304, forward strand.
TCTGTGCTGTCTTGTGTCTAAATTAAATGGAGTCTTTGAAGATTCTTTTTAGATAGCTCATGTCCTATTCATGATTGAAACACTGATGAAACAACAGAAAAGACTTGCAACCTGCAGCCTCTCAAAAAAGGATACACTCTATTATTTCATAATTAAAAAGATGGCTATTATTTGCATTTGAACCAGCTGGAAATTGAAACGCTTTGAACATTTTATGGAATCATAACAGCAGAGATTGCACAATAGCACTTTGTTTCATTATCTGAATGACCTGAGGTGGTGTCTAGCTTCTGACAATAAGTTTTTGCATTTCATATTCTAAATCATATCTTTGTTTGGACTAAAAGAAAACAGTAGATCAGCTGATTTATCTGAGAAGTTCATTGCACATGCTTTGGATCCTCTAGCGCTGCAAAGCTTTTAGTGGCACAGGGTCAAAAGTCTGATGTGTTTTTGACGGTTTGGCAGCAGTTCAAGATCATTTGACTTGTCTGTTTGCAGGGAATGCTCTTGATGGCTCAAAGTGCACAGTGATTTACTAAGGGTCTCCTCAGACAGGTAACTAGCTAGTATAACAGTAGTATATTAAAAGGGGCTACACAAGTATAAAAAGAGTTTTAAAAAGGCCTGTGCATGTGAGACATCTGACTTGTGGCATAAGAACATCATAAGCTATTACTCCCCACAATAGCCACACCATATTGCTCAAACTGGACTATGACGTTGAAAATGTCCCTGTGGGCTAATTTTTTTTAGTGTCTTGGCATTTTCCATTTGGCCTCATCATCTATTCTTTGTAAACTTCTTCTTTCACACCCTTCTCGTAATGCTTGGAGACTAATTGTGAAACTTCCAAATGAAGTTGGGAACACATGAACGGTATGGTACAGTAATGTAGGAACTCACTTTGGAGTGTTAATACTCACTTCTGCTATTGAGACCATCATGTGATTCCTCACTTGCGCTCATTTGGAATGTACTTGCTGATTGGGCTGTGCGATTAATCGGAAATTATTTTCGATTTTGGCTTCCAGCGATTATGTAAATGCGAAAATGGAGATAAAATTATTATTGTGCCCCGTTCCTTTCCTTTACAGCGGTGCACTTTCACTCCACTGTAAAATCCCAAACTTAACATGCAAATCAGTAAAATCATGTAACGTGACTTTCGTAAAATGGGATGTGCTTGATATTAAAAAGAGTTATTAAAAGCACGAAAGAGAACTAGCACTGTTCCTTAGGCGGCTTTCTGTGTGCACACTCTGAGACGGAGTGGAACACGGACAAGCAAAGTGAAATTTGAGCTAAAACCGTCAAATGCACACAAATTGTCAAAATGCTGGGCTTGGCGAGTGTTCACTTAACCCTTAAATGCATGACTGTTTCACCAATCATTCTTACATATTCGGGTCTTTATCGACCCGGATCAATATCTAACATGGAAGGATCTCTACCTGTCGCGATAATATAAAATTCCTCTGATATTTGAGTAACAATTACAGAAGAATAAAATAAAGCATATTTTGTAACCTTTTGGAGCTTGAAAGGGCTCCTTTTGAGCAGATGTTTTATGCCATCACCACTGTCCTCCTCAGAGCTCATTTCCCAGTAAATTCAGCAAATAATAGGATATTTTTATGTTTGAGGTCACGAATATGAGACCATTCGCTATTTCAAACGTATTCTCAAAACTATATAATTTTCAACATCTTCAAAATCAATATTTCGATCGCTAACAGCTTCACCAGATCCATCCAGTAAGAGTTACAGTCATATTTGATTGCGTTCAGTACTTGCTCTGCAGTAAATCACTGAGCCATTTCATGTTTTTCTTATTATTTTGTTTTTTGCCTGAATGAGTCGTCACTTCAGCATTGTGTTTCAGACATTGCCACCTTGTGGAATAAAGGTGAATTGCACTCATTCCGTCATCTAAGATTCAATTATTGTTGTGCAGAAAAAATATACGTACACTCATACACACCTCGGGTCGATAGCGAACCCTATACTATTTTCACAAAAAATGAATACAAAAATAGGCATTCTTTAATAATTTTTTATTTTTTTTTCTTGTTATATTCTTTATAATGAATTGATTGAGGAATACCAAGAAGGTTGATGTCTAACTTTGAAAAATGAACGAGGAGGAGGGTAGTGAATGATGTCCCGGGTCACTAAAGACCCGAGGTATGCATTTAAGGGTTAAACCCAGTTAGTTATGTCTTAAGTGAACGTAAACAGTTGGGTGAAAATAGAATGCATTGCGCATTTGTGCATCTGGTTTTAAAGTGACTTATTGTTTGTCATTTGCATTTTTTTCATTGTATTACTGACTGTGTTATTACTGAGGACTTTTTTTTTCTTACATTAGTTAGTATTCTGCTGTGGTATGGAAATTGTTATTGAGAATGCATCATAGCTGCCTTATTTCCAGCAAGTATAAACTTGATATATTACTATCGATAAATAAATTACTCTTTCAAGGTTTTGGTCATATGGTCCACTCATAATCGTGTTAAATAATCGTGATTACAATATTGACAAAAATAATTGTGATTATGATTTTTGCGTATATATTTACATATTTGTATATCTGTGTAAACATAGTGTTCAAAAACATTTACAAAATTCAGCAGATATGTGTATTCAATGAAATCAAAACTAATCAAATGTCCTTTAAAATCATATATCCCTCCCCTTTGCATCTTGTAGCCAATCATTGTTCATTGTGGTGACGTAACTTAAACCTATTGGCTAATTAAAAATGTAGGCATGCATTAATATTAAAATTCTGGCCAATAATTATTTTCATGTTATGACTGATAACCAATAAATTGCAGATATGAAAATTCTATACAATTTTGTCTAAAAGTTATTGTCTTAAAATTATAATGTACAGTAAAAAAAAATAAAAAAAAATGGATATTCGTTGTGAGATTTGCTGGAGATTTCAGATTAACATGATCTGATTTAAAAATACAGGGAATGAGCATGTACAGTTAGATATGTATTTTTACATATGTCCAATTACATTTCCAATAATCCAGTATTGACCGATATGAATCAATAAAAAATGTATAATAAAAAAATAAATAAATAACAATAGAAAAACAATACTGAAAGAAGCTTGTCAGTATATCCTGCCCAAACTTCCTTTTTCAGTAGGAAATGTCCACACAGGACAGACAACTATGCAGTAAACTACTCTGACGGTGATATTGATTGAAATGTGTTCCAGTGACAACAATGTGCACGTCTGTGTTTACTGTTGCTTTTTTCAGTCTTGCTTTGCGGTAGCTTATTTCTGAGATTGTGAAATTATTGTTTATGGTTGGTAATACACAGCAGCTTTCCACATTGCAATAAGTGTCAAGGAAGATTGAGAGGTTGGAGCAAAACGGGGAAAGAGAGCCAGAGGGAAAATGCAGAAATATAGTGACTTGTGCAGCTCAACCTATCTAATCAAGAACGCACTCCACCCTTCTGTTTTAATGCAACTCGGCAAGCCACTAGGTACTCTGAGCATTTACAAAGCAAGCCATTACCTATGCCATGCAATGGCTGCTCTCACTCACTGCCTCCAAGCATGCAGTTGCATTTTAAAAGCTTGATGCACTAAATTTAGTGGGGTGCAGAGGAACAAAAGAATAGTTTTTTACTTAGCAGCCGAATTATTTCTTTTAGTCGGGATTCATTAAATCTGCTTAGGTGGGGAAAACATAATCGTGTGCAACTTTTTGCTGAAACAAACATGAACAGAGAGCAGAAACAAACAGTGTTTGTGGCCGGGGTTATCGGCTTAGTTAGGTGCTGGTGCAGACATTTTTGCTCATTTGTTTTCTCTGCCTCTCTCTCTTCCCCTCCCCCTCTTTTTGGCGGTCTCCCTCCCACCCCGACTGGTCATTTGTGTCCAGAGTAGTTCTGTCAGGGCTGAGAGGGGCCCTGATAATGGATTGCCTCTGCTATCAATTATTAACTGTAACAAATAAGAAAAAACCTTTTGCAATATTAATGTGCTCCACTCCTACCCAATATAGCTTTTCAATAGTGATGGACTGAAATGAAAGTTCTTGGCTGAAACTGAAAATTCTGGACACACTGGGCTGAAAACCAAAACTGAAGATGCTAATTTGGAATTAGCTTTTGTTTTGAATGCCTTGCAGTACAGAGATGATGTTGTTTCTTTGACACTATTATGATGTGCAGAAAAACAGAATAGCTAATAGAATTATATTAATGTTAAGCAATTTCCATTGCCAAAAGAATAGTAGATTTAGTAACACCTAGCTTCTCTGCCTTGTCACATGAGAGATGATTCCTCTTCTGGTGAACTGTATGAGACTTTGCGTTAAATAGCTTCACAGCAAGCAAACATTGTTATTGTTGATCAGTGGTGGAAAGAGTACTAAAAATTGTACTTAAGTAAAAGTATTGCTACTTAAGAAATAATTTACTTGAGTACATGTAAAAGTACTGAAAAATAATAAAGTAAGAGTAAAGTAGTTTGCTGAAAAACTACTCAAGTTATTACGTTACAAAGTACTTTAGTATAATTTCTATTTTTACACAAAATTAGGCGATGTTAGCAATACGGAGCATTAAACACACTCATGAGGGCACCCTCGCGCAGGAAGTCCACAAGTGAGATTTATAGAAATAATAAACTTATGATATTCCAGGAAATCCCTTACCAGATATCGCTGCAGCTGAATAACATGAAGATAGAGATGTTTTGACTGATGAAACATAAAGACAATAAACACACGATTGCGACGCTATATCTATGTTTATTTGTGTTCTTCAAGATATCTTGGGTATTTTCATAAGAATAATGTACATCTATAATGCAACACTGATCAACATAGTCTGTATCATAGAGTTTTATAACAGCCTAATATATCTTCTGTGTAAGAAGCAACATGGGACCACAAAAGTTTTTTCAAACACGGCTGACGGCTATATAGTGATTTTGGAGCAAAACATGATATTAATGTCATAAATTGACGCTATGCTAAGCAAACGTACTAGCTATCCCTGTTGCCAAGAGTGATTTATTGTTTTATATCTAATTTTGGAAAGTAAGTCCACGTAAGATCATTTGAATGTTTTTAAGAAGGGCAATCGCAAAAAAGGGTAAGTGAGAGGTACACTGTAAAAAATGACCGTGATTTTAACAGTAAAAGACTGTAAAAATGCTGCGGTGAAAAACTGTCAATTGGTTTACAGAAAGTTTCCGTACTATATACGGTGAATAACTGTAATAGATCTAACGGTACATTTTACATTTACGGTAAAATACCGTTAAATTCACAGTTTTTGGAAGTGAAAAATAACAATTCATTGTAAGATTTACAGTGAAAAAACGTAAATTGACATTTCCACAATTCCCTGCGTGACACTTCACATTTAATATATTTTCATTGAAATAACTCTGTTTCTTCTTAGTTTTTCTCATTTTTTTTCTAATCAGTTATGTACATTAGGGTTTTATGTTACATCTAATGTTGTTAAATGAATGTTTATTGCATTTTTAAAATTTCATGCATGTTACCATGATGGTGTTTAGTGTGTGTGTGAATGACACTGTGTGCACCTTCTATATGTTAGTATTGTCCTTCTCAGCTTGTGGAAAATCTGCTTATGATGAACTTTGATTCATCATGTGACTCTTATCACCACTGTGTTTGGTGACTGTCAGTGTATTATAAAGGTACAAAACAGATATTAATACTTCATTAGGTTGGTAAATTAACATTGTATCAGTTAATGAAATGCGTTATTTTACCGTAAATTTAACAGATTTGTTTTATGTTGCTACTGTATTTTTTACGGTAAAGTTCTGGCAACCACAGCTGCCGGTTTTTTACCGTAAATTTTACTGGGATTTTTTTTTACAGTGTACGATCAAAGAAACGAGGGATTAAAACAGTATGAATAGAAAAGTGCCATTAAAAAAAATAAAGTGGGGTACGGGTTAACGTTAAATAAAATGCTCTTTTTTTCGTTATACCGAAAAAGTGCCGGGGCGGGAGCCCACTATTGCTATAGTAACGAACTACACTTTTATGTGCATCATAGATAAATCATGTAAGCTTTTTTTCACTTTGTTGCTGATGTTGAGGTTATTTCAGCTTTGTACAAAATTTGCTTCATACATTTAGTTTAACTGCATTGTTAAAGAGGGCAAGCTTAAACTGAACTATGTGCATGCATTTTAGACACATTGTTCTTGCTCCGTCCATGCAATAACTGCATCCTTGCATGAGCCGAGTTTTCTATTTACTCAAACTGCTCAGTGTTCTGGTAATATCAATGGTATGAAAAATGTACTCAAGTACTGTAACGAAAGTATTTGTAATTAGTTACTTTCCACCTCTATTGTTGTTAACAGAGAGGGTGAATGTTGTATGTTGAGTTTTGTCATGGAAAAATGCAAATACAAACTGAATGCAAACTACAAACTGGTAGATGCTGAATCTAAATAATCTAAAAAGCATTTTTTTCCCATTGATAATCATTCACGGTAGTGGTGTATTCTGAGGAAAACTTTTTGCAAGTTATAATGAAATTATTTCATTATAGAAAAAAATGCCCAAAGTTGATCTGTGATGACCTTTGATTTGGCCTAACATTACATACCCCCCCCCCCCCCCCCCCAAAAAAAAAAACAAACAAACAAAAAAGCATGCCATTATTCTTTGCCACAAGTCTTTGTCATCAGTATCTGTTTATTCAGTTATTTGTTTAGTCAGGTACTATTTTATTTTACTTAATTTTCTTTCTTTTTTTTCAATTATTATTTTTTATTTTATTTATGCACTTTTACGTAAAATCAGCCATCATCATTTAGCTACATTACATCCATTTTAAATGGGATCTTTTCCCACATTCATGCTGCTTTTTCTCTGTCAAAGATTCTGTTACTGGCTGTTAAAGTAACAGTTTCTGTTGACATTTTTGCTTGGAAAGGGCATTTCTGTGGCTTGGTCATTTGGCTGAGGCATTTTGAAATCCCTAGTATTCAAGCAAACTTTGTCCGATCTGAATTTAAAATTGTCAGAAAGAGTCATGAAAAATGAAGTTTATATAATGCAGTAGCATTAAAAAAATCTAATAAAAACACTGGTTAATCCTATTATTAGCTGTCACATTTATAATCTGTTTCACTGGTTCTTTTTCTACACTCCAGATGAGCAATTTCAAAAAAGAAAAATAAGGGCTTATGTAAACATTGATTTAGTGAAGTGAATTTCAGTCATTTCAAGGTCTTGACATATAAAAAGCAAGCACATCTTTTGTAATAATGGCTGTGATTATTGTCTGAATGGTTTTTAGAGAGGATATAATTGAAATTTTCATGAAATGGCCAGAGAACAAATAGATTTGTCTGCACATTTTGAAATAGCTGTGGAGTGTCTAATAATATGTTGTTATAACAATGGTTAATTAAAATTGTTACCACTCGCTTAACCTCAAACTAACACACAAAAACACTCCATGTCTGCTTACTGTTGGAATGTCCTACTCGTGTGGAAAACACACAATGTAAGTTTGTATTTGGTATAATGCTTGATATAACACTGTTTATTACTGCCTATTTATCTAAGACTCAAAAACTCTAGTTTCAACCTATTCAAGAACAGAAAATGACAGAAAAAATGTTTCGACCTCATGGGAAAGAGCTGGTATGATGCTGACATTTCAGAATACGTACGATAGTGTAGCCACGTTTTAAGGTGATCTGTGCAGTTTGCGCAGGAGATCTCTAGTGCCTTAGGTGTATGCAGATTCTCACGAGAGCATTACATTAGCATTGGATAAGCATTTGTTGCTCGGTTGATTTGATTTTATTGGCAGGATGTTGTGTGTTTTAGGATTCCAGTGGTGAGGGACGAGGCCTCAGCTGTCGTAACTCATTCACACAGTCTGCTCTCTAGAGGGCCTCCAAAGGCAGCCTCTGTCTGGGAGCAGGGAAGGGGACCTGCCCCTTTAAAACACACACACATAACCATACATAGTCTCTCCCTTTACTCGATGACCTTTCTATTTTTGCTGGGAAGCTCAAGAGTTTATTATTCACCAGGGCTCCATCAGTTTGATCCAGAGCACAGAACTTTATATACAGACTATTTACATTCTTTATTGGTGGGAAAGTATTTTCAACTTTTCCTGTTGTTGGTACTGTACTATTTTCATAGTAAGGCTGCATGATTTTGACAAACATCATCATTTCCTTTAAAGTCACCATGAAATCGAAATTGATAATTCTTATTTTATGCAGTATTTATTATAAATGATTTAATAGCTTCCCCTCCTAATATCTTCCCCTCCCCTCGTTTGTGCAGCGACATGTTTAGTGGCAGGAGGGCAGTAGTAAACGACAACCATCCAACAATCCAAAAAATTCCCAATGGACAAAACCAAGGTTCTTGTTCGAAATAGAGAAGACTATTGCAACTTCTGTTTCAACATATTCAATCTATTATTAATCTTAAAAAATAAATAAATAAATAAATATATATATATATATATATATATATATATATAAAATGGCCAAAATTATTAGGATGGTAAGGAGTCTCTTCTGCTCACCAAGGCTTCATTTATTTGATCAAAATACAATAAAAACAGTAATATTGTAAAATATTTTTACAATTTAAAATAACTGTTTTCTATTTGAATATATTTTAAAATGTAATTTATTCCTGTGATGTCAAAGCTGAATTTTCAGCATCATTACTCCAGTCTTCAGTGTCACATGATCCTTCAGAAAACATTTTAATATCCTGATTTGCTGCTCAAGAAACATTTCTCATTATTATCAATGTTGAAAACATAATTTTTTCAATTATTTGATGAATAGAAAGTTCAAAAGAACAGCATTTATCTGAAATAATAGAAAGCTTTTGTAACTTTATCACTACTGTTCAAAAGGTTTTTTTTTTTTTTTTTTTTTTTTAAAGAAATTAATACTTTTTATTAATACATATGTGTCTTGGTAACTTTCTTTAAGAAATGCTTTTATTTCACAATTTTTCTCTCTATTTCTAGAGGCCCATTACAGTCATGTGCTCATGGTGTTATCTGTATTGCTTGTTTGAAGTGTTCAGTCATTGAGCATGACGAGTTTAGCTAATTATAACCTGTTGAAGTGCTCAGTGGCCCTTTGCTTATCGATGCCTTCGACATCTGATTCACACGACATGTTGATTAGCTTTTATTCTTGCATGTGTCATTGTCTGCATATCTAGACTAGTGTTGTTTTGTCAGCTGATCCCGAATTAGCCTTTGGCCTGAGTGCTGAACTGCAGAAGTATGTACAGCAATGAGAGGCTTACAGGAAAAGGCAGTTTGTAAACAGATGTGAGCTTTTATTTACTGGGGATATTTGTTCAGTCTTGTTCTTTCCCATGCAGAGATTAGATAAGATGAAAATGGAAGTCTCACACTTTCATTTTCTCAGTCTGTTACCCCCCCGGTTTCCATATAACATAGTTTGTGTTGAGGTTTTCTGAATTCCTTCTATACTTTCACAGTGCCCTGCATGAGCCTTGAAGTTATTTGATTAAATTGAATGCAGTTGGCCCTGATTACAAGCCATATCGATTGGATTTGGTCTCTCTGAATAGGTGCTATGAATTTGTCAGCACCATTAAATTTAGACCGTATACTTGCATATTTTACTTCAATGTATTACTTAATGAATATAATGCACAAAACCATATTTTATTTGATATATAATATTATTTCAGAATCAAAAGCAGCTAGACAGAGATTGGTCTAATAATGTGATTCAAGATATTTTTAACTTGACACAATGTTTTAAAACATAGCAAATATGCCCTTCTGACATAATTAACACTCAGTCATGTTAATTTATAATTCACAAAACTAGCATAGTATTTTCTTGACACATATTGTTGAAGCTGATCAATTTGTTACAGGAGCGTTGAATTGATGGCTGTAGCGTGCTTTAAAGGTCCCGTTCTTCGTGATCCCATGTTTCAAACTTTAGTTAGTGTGTAATGTTGTTGTTAGAGTATAAATAAAATCTGTAACATTTTAAAGCTCAAAGTTCAATGCCAAGCGAGATATTTTATTTAACAGAAGTCGCCTACATCGAACGGCCAGTTTGGACTACATCCCTCTACTTCCTTCTTTAATGACGTCACTAAAACAGTTTTTTGACTAACTTCCGCCCACAGGAATACACAAGAGTTGCGTTTGTAGAGTGTGTTTGTCGCCATGTCGTCGAAACGCTGTTATTTTCATCCCGCAGTCCAATCACCGGGTCTGATTCCGGCTCAAATTGATAGGGTAAAATTAAAGACATGTTTACAATAACACTGAGCGTGTGCATCTCCACGTTATGGTAAGAGGCGTGACCTTTCCGGGCAAGATGCGCTAAGCTGCTGTCGAATCACAACACAGGAACCGCTGGCACAATCAGAACTCGTTACGTATTTCTGAAGGAGGGACTTCATAGAACAAGGAAGTCATCAGCCCGTTTTTATGACAGTGGAAACAGCGGTATACAGATAAGTAAATTATGTGAAAAATACTGTGTTTTTTTACACGCGAAACATGAACACATGTTATATTGCGCACTATGAACACAATCAAAGCTTCAAAAAACCACGAAAAACGGGATCTTTAAAAGCAGTGAGTTTGAAAACATGATTGTTGGAGCAGGTTTGCAAGGTTGTTAGTTTGAATTCTTCCCTTTTAAAGGGGTCATGGCATGAGAAATCCAATTTGCCTTAATCTTTTGGCATATAAGAGGTATTTGTACCATTAAAACATCCTGCAAGTTTCAGAGCTTAAAACATTTCTCTCTTCATTATGAACAAAGCATTTATTTTGCTCATCTTTATTTACTGAATGAAATTAACAGCTAATGAAAAGAGCTTTAGAGGGGAAGTCGGAGATTTTTAGGAACAGACATTTTGTTGATGCAGACTTCTTGGGTGAGCCCAGTTTAAGAATAGATTTGAGCATTTTTGCTTTTGGAAGGTGCTATTTTAAGGCTGCTCTTCCCCATAAACATACACTGACAACCAGAGACGGTACCTTTGGTTTGATCAAAGAATGTTTAGGGCAGAACTGTGTCTGAAATGACAGAAAAAAAATAAAAAAAAATAAAAAAAATTATACACTATGAGTGCCAGAGTTTGAATTTGTATGCAGGTAAGACCATCTAAATATCACTGCTATGCTGAATGATTATTTATAAGTTATGAATGGTAATATTTAATAATAAAAATAAAAATAATTATTTTATTTAGTATAATATGTAATATATAATATAGTATAATAATATTAATTAAATATTTATAATCTTAAATATAAAATATGTATAACTATTACTAATTAAAAATAACTAATAATGAATAATATTAAATAATATATTAATATATTATATATTATATTATATATTATATTAATATATTAATAATAAAATCTATAAAAGATTTATAATGATTCATATTTAATTATTTAATAATAATAATGTTGTAGTTATAATAGTAATGGTTATTATTATTTAAATGTTGCGTGAGCTGAAGGACATGTTAAACTGTAATAATAGCCTACACTTTTTCCCAGAGTCCCATGCTGCACAGGAATGCAAGTTTGTCAAGCTCCTCATCCCCCCCCCTACACACACACACACACACACACACACACACACACACACACACACACACACACTGTCTGTCTGTCTTATTTTTTCTTCAGCTGCTCTTCTGCTCTTGCCGTGTCGTTCTTTTGCGTTCTGAGGTGCCTGACAGCAGCATGGCGACCATTTCCTGTGCTACCACTGCTGATGGTTCCCAGATGGCTGTAGAGAGCGCTTTCTCTCTCTTTCTCTTTTCTTTATTTGGAATAAAGCCTAGTTATGGGCTTGAGTACATTAAGAGGAGGTGTTGGAGAGAGAGCGAATGAGTAGGCTGCAGGACCTGCGCTGGAAAACAGAGCCGTGTGGGATTGAAGAATCAGTTTTGGCTATTGTAGTGACAGTCCAGAATGACTGACATAATAATCCAAATTTACTCTAATAGACAACATGGGTGTGCTCTGAGCATTACATCAGCTGCATCAGCAGTGCCACGGCAAAAGGAATTATATTTTACTCAGTTTGAGTTAGCAGATTTAAGTGCATCTGATAGTAGCGTGTACTGCAAAATACTGATGAGAACGTGTTTTCACCTGCTACATTTTTTTTTTTTTTTTTAATCGGCCGTAACTTCTGTAGAGAAATACGTCAGACATTGGACAAGGATGAAACTTTCTAGTGTGCATTTGTTTGCAACTGCTATCAAGTAGATTATGCTTTTTTGCATTAGGTGCACTAAGCATTCATGTGTAAACTGCAGTATACTTTGAGCTTTATGAGCTAGTTCTTATAAGGAAAGACTTACAGGTTAATGTTTTGAATCAGTCTGATGAATCCTTCACTGAAAGAACTTGTGGTTACTGAATTACGTCTGACTCATTTCTGAACTGCAGGGTTTTACTTTTGAAGCGAATCAAGAATCGTTTAGTGTAATTAAGGTTTGCAAAACTTGAATAAGTATCATTACTGACTGGTTGATCATACAATGTGTATTTAAAGGGAAATGGTATTTTAATGAAAACTATGTATTATTTATTAAACATATTAAAATGTTAATTAAATAGTATTTGTGCATTTTAGTATTAGTTGTGGTAACACTTTACATTAGTTAATGCATTAGGTATCTTGAGCTAATAATGAACAATACAACACAATGTCTAAATACATCATAATGCTTTAAAATAAGTTGATTTATTTTTATTGGGCATGAATTAACAATGATCAGTAGTCTTTTTATAAAGTAACAAATTGAATAGTGAACTGTTAAAGGGTTAGTTTACTGAAAAATGAACAATGTCATTATTTACTCACTCTTTTGTTCTTCTTCGAGAAGATATTTTTAATGAAACCTGAGAGATTTTTGTCCCTTCATCGAAAGTCCACTCACCCAAAACATTGGTGAAGTTCTTGAAACATGTCATAGAGACATTGTAAAATAAATCTATACAAATCATTTAATCCAAGTCTTCTGAAGAGACTCAAACAGATTTAATTTAGGCTTTTAATCACATATAAAAATGAACATGCATAGAGCACATCACTTATGGTAAACGGACACTCAATTGTACTTTCTTGATGCATCAAAACAAAAACCTCATTGGTTGGTGAGTAAAATGATAACAGAGTTCCTACTTGTGATGTAGCTCTTTAACAAATTGAAACGTATTGTAAACTGTTATTGTAAACCGTAAAATGGTTGGACCATCTGGAGGTGGATGAGGGGCTCCTGGTTTTTGATTTGGCTTTGGATCTAATGGACTAAATGCTTCCCAGGTTCTCCCCGTCCCTACTCAGGATCACAGTGGGCTACTAGTGTGTAGGAGGGGTCAGGCTGGAGACAAGCTGTGAAATGCCGCCGCCGCCCCGTGTAATTTCTCAGGTTACCGTGAGTCTGCTGGGGCCTGGCTCACATTGGACTGCCCTTCCCCCTCACTGCACGTGTGTGTGTGTGGAGGGAGAGAGCTCTCAGCGACAGAGCCCTATTAGAGTGCTCTTTCTCCTGATTGCATTAGAAGGGCTGCTCAATGTGGCTTGATATCTTCAGCCTGGCATCATGCCAACAAAGATACAGCTATACAGTGTATACAGCTGCAAGAAGCCAAAAGACCTCCAGTATTGACCATGCAAGTGCATAGGCTTGTTTCTGATGTGAATGCTGTCCACTCGCAGTGCTGATTCGGGATGTGTTGTTTCCAGTCTTCATTTGACTTCTGACTGACTTGTTTGTTCCATAACCTTCGTCGTCCTTTTCCCCAAGAACTTTGGATTAAGTTTCACGCCACTAAATCTGCTCTGCTCTCAAGGTCAGTACGGGTTCCTTTAATTTCCTCATTGCACGTTTTGTTGATCTTATGGGTCTTGGAGAAAGACACCTGGCTTATACTGCAAATGAGTGGCTCCAGAGTTTCTGCTGCAGTTTCTGTGTGAGCAGGTGCTGGTAGCCCGCAGGTGTTTTAACTGTAAATGCTGAGAGTGCATGCTTGACTTTGGAACCTGAACCCTTCATGAGGTTATTATTCTCTGCTTGATGAAGAGCGTTTACTTTGTCTGAAAGCTTGGAAATTTTACAGATGTTAATTTTCACAGCTTTATTTTACGACTAAGCGAGCGATTTGTATGTAGGTTGATTTGCCTAAAATATGTAGACACTGTGGCTCTGTGATACTATCAAAACATTGCTGTTTGATTGTGAGCCTAAAACTGCAAAAGTGGCTCAACCAATGAGTTTGGGGCAGGACTGTCTGTTTGACCAACCAATGAAAATTACACATTTCAGCTTTAATTCTGAGTTTTGAGTCCTTTAGAAATATATATTTTAAAGTTGCCATGAAATGAAAGCGTTTTCCAATGGCATTATTGCGAATGATTCATCCATGCATGTTTTGTTTTTTTGATCCTGTAATTTAATTAAAATGAAATCTCGATCGATCTTCTGGTGAAACGACTTCTCTCTGGTGGCATATGCTGGACTTCTCCAATCATTTTAGTTTGCTTAAAACCCAACCTGCTCTTAGAAATGACTGCAAGCTCACATTCAGATCTGCCTTCATCCAATCAACAACCGCCCAGCTTTTTTTCTTTTTGAAAATTTGTTTCATTTGGATGTACATCACAATATGAAATAAAAGATCTGTCGTTACTTCCATTATATTGCAACGTGAAAATAAAAAATAACTTGCAGAATTCTTTTGTGTTTGATTTTCAGGATTCATAAGGTCATGGAAAACTTGAAAATTTTAAAATTGTTGTTTTCAGGGCTAGAAAATTTGAGGAAATCGATAATATTTGGAAGGCATGAAAATGTTTAATAATTAATACATTTATAAATAAATTTAGTCATCACTACAAAAAGTTTGTCTGTGAGTGCAGTTGCTGTTTTTTTTTTTTTTTTTTTTTTTTTTTTAAATGCAAAACTCATTCATTGTTCAAAAGGTGTGAAAACTGGATTTTGTGGTATGCATATCACAGCCCTTTCCAGCTGTCATATTTGCCTTTGGTGTTCTAGATGTAGCTACTCAAGCTACAAAAGTCCTATGACAATCATGAGGATTTTCTACCTGACACCAGAGTTGTGGAGGTCATGGTCCGTTTTGGGCCCCTTTGACAGAGTGTTTGGTACTAAAAAAGAGGGAATTGTTTGGGCAGGCTGTCGGACAGACCTAAGCAGTGCTCCAGTCATGTGAACAGAGGCTGCCCAGGCCAGAAGAATGTGTTGAATGTGAATGACGCAGCTTTGACGAAGACATGTGACTTTGAGAGCGATAGATAGAAAGGAAAGAGGAGCGGGGAGGAGGGCAGTTGACTCATGCAGGCAAAGTGCCACTCCGCTGACCTTTTTATGCTAGCGTAACTATCGCCCCCATGGATCAAAGAGCAGGGATGGAGGCAACTGAAGAAGAGAGGGGCAGTGAGTGAGCCTGCCCTGTTTGCGTATAAATCTGAGTTTGTTGATGTCATGCCCCTTTGTTTCTCTCCATCTTGGTCAGATGACTAGCCCATGCCTTACCACTTGGCGTTCCACAGCTACTGCTTAGACGTAATCTATAACCTTTGAAATGCCTTTCGGATGGCCTTGTAAAGGGTACACGCTCTCATAAAGACGCTTGCAAACTTTTGGGCCTTTGTTTTTAAATGCCAGCATTGTTATTCGCATTAGTGTTTAAGTATTGCAAGTAGTCAGGCATGATGGTGCTTATTTCAAGCTGATTTGTTGGCCAATATAATGATATTATCGACTAAAAACAGTGCTTGTTTGGCCACTTGACAGTCAATTGTATTGTAT
This sequence comes from Megalobrama amblycephala, assembly GCF_018812025.1. Taxonomy (NCBI): domain Eukaryota; kingdom Metazoa; phylum Chordata; class Actinopteri; order Cypriniformes; family Xenocyprididae; genus Megalobrama; species Megalobrama amblycephala. The sequence continues at coordinate 23,370,200 of NC_063050.1, forward strand.
CATCTATTAACACACATATATGAACAGCGTGTGGTAAAAATGATCATGCAGAGTGAATCTTCTCAAATGGTTGAGGAAAGGCTGGATTAATTGTGCCTTTTATACTGAATAATTAAATACAGTCAGTGGAGAAAGGCTTCAGAACTAAAGAAAACATTGCTTGTATTGACATATATCATTACATTTTTAATTATTTTATTTATTATTGATAGTTGTTTCATTGCAATGTATATGAGTGTTTTTTATATAATGAGATATTGTAAATTTCATTATTTTTGGCATTTTTGCCTTTATTCAGGTAGGACAGTGATGTGGGAGAGAGAGAACAAACAGAAATTTAACTCAACTGGACAAATTGACTTTGTACTTTTTTTATTTTTTATTTTTAATATCACTCACCCCCTACATCTGCTCTGTAATCTACTCCAACATACTTTATAATATAATAAAATTTTTGCTATGGTATATGTACAAAAATGTTAGTTTGACAGGACTTTGTCAGAGAATTCTATCCACTAGCTGAAGTGTCTGTGTATCTAACAGAAACCTGAGTGAACTTTACATTGGGTTAATAATAGCTATTGATCAGTGACCTGGTTTCTACTTTGACAAGCACAATATAGTGCACCAGTGACAGTTTAGTTGTCCTTCAGAAGTTTCTTTCCTTATCAGAACACGTCACTCTTAAATGCTTCATTGCAATTGAGGGTGAACCATGGTAGCAAAGTCAAGCTCATTCTTTGTATTCAACTAACTACTTTTATTTGTGGCCAGCTCATTTCATTGACGCATGGGATAGGCAGCTGTGACACACCAGCCTGTGGTGACCTGCACTGTCTCTATCTATAGATTCAGCTTAGGCTGTAGTTTCCATTGTATCTATTTTATTAACAACGCATATACTGATGATACATGTTGCAAGGTCAGCACAAGTTTTTTTTATTTAAATGGATGAAATATGTCAACAAACCCATTAAACTGCACTAGCATGGATATTCACTGTACTTTGGAGTTACAGATACTGCGTCTTTTGCTTTTTACTATTGGTGATTCACCAGTTGTCGATGATGGTCGTTTTACCTTTCTTGATTAAAATCCGCCATCAAAATGACAAGTTTAATTATTTCAGCTGCTGTAAAAAATAACAAATGACCGCCACCTGCAGCATCCGGGACTCCTCCTTTATGTTTACAGATGTGACATAATGACACAAAGGCAAACTCATATTTCCCGCAGAAACCTACCAGTACCACTCAAAAAAAAAAAAAAAAAAAAAAAAAAAACACTATTACAATCTTACCGTTGTGAATCAGGCTAAGGTAAGGAGGTAGTTTTGAACACTGGCTGGTTATGTACTTGCTCAATAATTGATTTTGGATAATTTTTAACCAAAAAAGTTACAGACTGCAGCTTTAATATTACTTGTATTCACTGGATATTCCACATCTTGCCCAGTGACTTTAAGTTTATATAATGTATAATATCGGGGTTTTTCCTGGTAGCAGACAAACACTGTCATTCACACACAGTACAAAGTACCCTACCCATGCGAACTGCGAGCCCAGTACTGACAATAAATCCAAATTAAATGCAAAGAAACAGTTTGTCATATTAAAACGACATGAGGGTGAGTAATAAATGACATTATTTTCATTTTTGGGTGAACTAACCCTTTAACTTATCATATTTATTCTTGAAATGTAAAATAGTCACTGTCAGGATCATAAAACAAAGTGCTTAGAACTATTTTATATTTAAAAATCTGTAAATTTATATGTAAATTATATGTAAAAAGTCACTGAGTGACTGATTTGGAAAGTTAGTAATAAAACAAACAAAGTGGCAGGTCTATTATTTTGCATGAAGACTTAATGCACAAATAATTTGACATACAGTATCAGATTGTTTTGTTCCATTGCTATGGTTATCACTGTCAATTGGGTTTAATCACACATTTAATACGGTTGTCATTCCAGAAACTTTGCAATGTGTAGTTAGCAGCATGAAAAAAAAAAAAAAATGAATACAGAAAGCGAGCAAAGATCGCTGCCATTATAATCACTGAATCTGTCAGTTACTTCAGCTCAGCACGTGACACACAAAGCTGAAAATCCATAAAGCGGTCTACGCTGTGCAATGAATCTTTTATTGACATTGTGTTTATATATAGTTGGTTATAATAAAAGGATTTGCGAGCATACAGAACTTGTGCTGAACAAAAACTCTGTTAATAACTGTTATTTCATGTTATGACCAAACAAATTTAAACTTTTTTTTATTTGTTTTTATATGATACTTTTTATATAAATATTATAAATTTAAATAAATTTCCCAAAATTTCCCGTAAATTCCCGTAAATTCCCGTAAATTCCCGTAAATTCCCGTAAATTCCCATAAATTCCCATAAATTCCTGTAAAGTTTCCAAATTGGAATATTTCCAAAATTCCCCAGCTTAAGTTTCCGTGGAAAGTTTCCGGAAATTTTGAGCGGTGTTGAGAGGATTCTGACTAACTTGAACACATATGATTGGCAATGGTGTTCATGCACGCAATAGTTATGTCTGTGATTGGATCAAAGCTCAATGCTGCAAAAATATGTTGTAAATAGAAACCTTTGATGCTCTTCATAGAGCGCTTACACAAACACGCACAGGAGCATTTTAAAGCAGCTTACCGGTACTGCAGAATAGCAGGTATTTTGAAATCACGGCCCTCACGTTGAAAAGTCGTTATTTTATTTTTTTTGCTGCACAAATAGTATTCTTGTCGCTTTATAATATTAAGGTTGAACCACTGAACTCACATTAACTGTTTTAAATAAGTTTTTAGTACCTTTCTGGGCACTGAAAGTGTAAATTAACTTGCTGGCTATAGAGGCCTTACTGAGCCATTGGATTTTATCAAAAATATTTTAATTTGTGTTCCGGAGATGAACGAAGGTCTTACGAGCGTAGAACGACATGAAGGTGAGTAATTAATGAAATTATTTTCATTTTTTGGTGAACTAATCCTTTAGTGACTTGCAGGCATGTTTTCTCCCAGTTTTGCTCCTGAACTCGATGTTCTCCTGTAGGGGGTCACTGCCTCTAATGGGCTGAAATCTTGTGTCGTACACACACCTCTCGCCCCTCACCACCTGCTTGGACTTTAACAAGACTGTAATTTATGTGTGTGCACAGCCACAAAAAGTGTTCAGGAGAGTTTTTTGATGTCTAGCTATTTATATGATTTCAGAATGATAACATTATTTAAATTATTTTATGTCTGATGACTGATCATTTTAATTATGATTAGGACTGTTTATAAAACAACCTAATTTGGGGCATTTTGGCTTTTGTTTTGTCCTATTTTGACCCAGTGCTGGGTTTTCGACCCAGTTGGCTTGGTTTAAATGTTTGTAAATGTTTAAATGTTTTTTTTTAGTTTTTTTTTTTAATTCAATTATGTAACATATTGTTTAAAAGTTACTATATAAAATGAACATATCTCCCAGAAATGGACACAAATATAGGCAAAATAACATGCACGTGTATGTGAGTGAGAAAGCACAGAAAAGCTTTCAGTAAAGGGAATCTCAGTATGTTCAAAAGTTATTCAGATCCAGTTCTGCTGTACAGATGTGGATGAGATTTTAGTAGAAAAGGCTGGTCACAAGTCATCTGTCTCATGGCACACACCTCTCACAGTCCTTTGGGACACTAATGCTCAAAGTTAAACAAGTCAAAGTGACTTGCAGCATGTCATGCTGTATTGTATTTACCATTTAAGAAGTCTTCCTTTGCTGCAGAGTTATATGGCGGTCATAAATATCTGAATGGCAAACATCAGAGCTGGTGTTTTTTGGGACTTATCTAATCAGTGCCAGAGAAATGTGTGAAGGATGCTCTGGGACGAGGCCTCTTTTTTCCTTATCTCCACTATGCCATGGCTCCATTTCCTGTACCTCTCTCTTCTTTAGTTATATAGGAACAATTAGATTTGGCCCAAATAATGCCTGTGCACTAAATGTGATTTCCTGGGGTTAGCATTGGGCTGAGATTGGATTATGTCGGGTGACTAGGATGACATTATATGTTATCACAAGAGGCTACTGGAAAGAAGTGAGAAAGACTGCAAGTGTGTTTTCACACACACAAACACACACACGTTTGTTTTTGTGAATTGTGAGGACACTGTACTGTACAAACCATATTTTCTATCGCCCTATACCTAAACCTACCCATCACAGAAAACTGTGCACATTTTTACTTTCTCAAAAAAACTCATTCTGTATGATTTATAAGCCTTTTGAAAAATGGGGACATGGGATTATGTCCTCATAAGTCACCCTTTCCTTGTAATACCTATGTCATACCTATGGGGGTCTTTAATAAATTTGTTCAAATAAAAAGCATTTATTTGAAATAGAAATGTTTTGTAACACTAAAGGTCTTTACAGTCATGTTTGTTTTGTTTAATGCACCCAAACTTTTGGACATAGTATATTATTTACTATTCATTTATTATATTTATCATATTTTATTATATTTTTTTCTCAAACAGCTAGTTCTTAAAATATTATTTCGCTAATAGAATTATTCATGTCATATTAAATATTACACACAATTACGACTTTAAGCTTGGTTCACCCAAAAATGAAAATGCTGTCATTAATTACTCACCCTCATGTCGTTCCACACCCGTAAGACCTTCATTCATCTTCAGAACACAAATGAAGATATTTTTTATGAAATCCGAGAGGTATATGACTCGTCCATAGACAGCAATATAATCACCACTTTCAAGCTCCAAGAAAATACTAAAGACATCATTAAAACAGTCAATGTGACTGCAGTGGTTCAACCTTAATTTTATGAAGCGACGATAATACTTTTTGTGTGCAAAAACAAAACAAAAATAACGACTTTCAATCTCTTTTCTTCCCTGTCATTATCCTTACGCAGTTGACGCAGTAAGCACAGTGAAGGCTTCACTGTCCAAATGTTATGTCCAAATGCCGGCTCAGTATTGGCCAAAGCTGCACACGTGAGCAGCACAATGCATGCGTGTGATGCTGACGCAGGAGCCGGCCAATAATGAGTCTGCGTTCTGACGTAGAACCTGGAGGCGCTGAACGTCAACAACATATGAGAATGACACAGAAGAGAAGATATTGTTGAATAAAGTCGTTATTTTTGTTTGTGTTTTCCGAAGATGAACGAAGGTCTTATGGGTTTGGAATGGCATGAGGGTGAGTAATTAATGACAGAATTTTCATTTTTGTGTGAACTAACCCTTTAAAAGAGGAATAGTGAACTTTATGAACTTAACGTTCTCTCTAATAGGTATGTTGTCTTGAGTTTTTTTGTAATCCTGGTGGAGATACAAAGCACTGAGTCTCAACAGGTATCACTGGGCTGACCGCAACCTTTCTTCTTCACTGTGTAGAAAAGAGTGTTGTTGTCCTCTAAGGGAAGGTGGAGTGTAGGAAAAAGAAGAGAGGGAGAAAGGGGGGAGAAGGAGGCCTCTCGTTATTTTCAGTCTATTGTGTCTACTTCCTGTAGGTCAGGGGTTATTGGAGTAGGGAGTTGCAGACTAGCTGTGGAGCAAAAGTGAGACAGAACTTCCATATACTCAGAACATCAACACCGCAAAGGCAAGATCAGTTTGCCTAACGCTTGGGACTACCAACAAACAACCTCAACAGGTAAATACAAGACAAGCCGTTTGAATGATGCCACTTTATGCTTCCGATTCTTTCGAGTTCTGCATGCCACGTGTTCCCGGGTTGCCAGTCCGGTATCCTGTTTTGGAAGAGCCATAGTATTTATTTTGAATTTTTCCTCCAGTGTTGCTCGAAAAGGACTCTCTCTTGTTCTGCAGTCCATTTATGAGCGTTTGTGGTTTTGTGTGTGCATTAGTGCGCTCATCGATGTGTTTACTGGCTTTGCAGTCTCGTGACCAGAAGTGGAAGAGATCGGAAGAGGTTGGAATTGTTTTTGAAATGTCTCTTATGTAACTCGTGGGCTTCCTGAGAGCAGCCATATTAGAGCCCGGTTAATGGAGAGAGGGAACCTCTTCTACCATTAGCCAATATGGCCATGGCCAAATCACATTAATGCTGGACTGCAGCTCTGCAGGGAAAGATGCAAATCAAAAACACTGTGTCGCTCTGTCCAGTCCTGCATCAGCTCTTGTGTTTTGCTATTCACTGTTTCTTTAAGTCTTGATCAATTTGATGACAGAGGTAAGAATATCAGGTTTGGTGACTACGTTGTTTTGACTAGCCTAGTTAAGATGTGTTGCAAAAGTGTCCAGCTAAATAGTTAATGGTGTGATTTGTGTTTTTCTACTTAATTCTTAGTAAGGCTACTGAATGTAAACAACTCAACTTTGAATGTTGTGCAAAGTTTTCTGAAATATTCATTAGTAGTAGTTGCAGTAGCATTAATAATAATAATATAATTATAATTATTAATTTAATATTTAAAACAAGAAAAAATTAAATACTTATTTATTATTATTATATGATATGATTTATTATTTGAAACAGATAATAAAACAAAACATATAATAATAATAATAATAATTAATAATAATAATAATAATAATAACAAATATAAATTTCTAGTTTTTGGATTAAATTCTTTGCAGTTTCATGCAATACTAGGGTTGCCACAATACCCAAAGTTTAGTAGTTGATACTAGTGCCAGTCAATTTAAAACAAAAAATCATGATGTCACTGCAAAAATATGCTATTTGACACACTATTTTAAAAAATGAAATATTAATGAAAAAAAAAAAAAAAAAAAAAAAAAAAAAATATATATATATATATATATATATATATATATATATATATATATATATATATATAAACAAAATATATAAAAACACAATGGAGATATAATTAATTTTTTATTATGTTTTATTATATAAATTGTATTTAAATTGTCCTTTTTTTTTTTCTTTTTAACAAGATGGACAAAATTTGTCACCAGAAAAGTAATTTGGTTTTACTGAATGACGATATTTTCAAACAATGCTAACAGGCTGATATCAATCATTTTATATTCAGTACAAGTTTTTCAAATATTACAACATTTTCCATGTTTTATAGCGGTTGTACCGAATGACCTGATGTTTCGGGACATGCATATGAGCAAGTGAAAACATGAATTTTTCAAATGGTTAAGAGAAACTTAGTTACTTTTCTTCACGACCATGTGGTCCTGTGCAGGTGTCTGAATGATGTCACATCCTGTCACATGATATTGATGCATGACTTGATCCAAAATGGTGCCTTTATATTGGCTACTCCGAATGACATCAATGAAATTCATTTTTACAGACATTTTTTCTCATAACAAAGCAACGACTTCTATACATAATTGTAAAGCTGTTTTGCACTATGTTGATATAAGATGTTATAAAATCATTCCAGAAAAAAAAATATATACATTTATTATATTTTAAGATATTTTAATCACAAATGAAATTACTGTATTGACTTATACCTTTATATGTACCTTTATATGTAGCAAAATATAATTAAAACCTTTTGGATTCAATAAAAGAGATCTAGTTGCACTACCTTACATACTTTGGATGTCATATTTTTGTTGTTTTTATTATTATTAAGGCCTTTTGGACAAAAAAAAAAAAAAAAGACCCGTCACGTCAATGACCCACTTGCAGTGCTGATATTTGGGAAAGTGTGGTTGTGTGATGTTGCTTAACTATATATAAATATAATTTTTACCGCGGTATGTTTCTGTGAGTTTTATTGTGTATTGTTGCCCTCATTTGTTTTGATTTCTCCACAAGAGTCTCTCTCAAACACAGACAGGCTGCGTGAGCATCAAATGCTGCGAGTTTGTTACCGTCAACAAATTATCTATTATCAATCAATATTATCAACAGGTTTTGGTGACCAAAGTTTCTGCGCTTACCTAGTTATTTTTATTTATTTATTTATCAATCTATCCATCAGGCTACTTGTCCGGTCGGGCAAGTAAAATTCTCTTTCACTTGCCCGCCCCTTCAAAAAATCCACTTGTTGAGCTATGTATTGTATATAATGTAATGTATATAATAATGCACAATGTGATATCATAAGTCAGGTCACAGAGAAATGTCTTGTTGCTAGTTCTGACATAAACCTGTTATTGCACAATATCTAGAAATCCATTTGCAACTGCATGTTAACCATTACTGTTTTTGCAACTTATGAGTAACAAGCTAAGGATACCCTAATGCATTTGGAGACTTTAAGGAAGCCCTCCTTCCCCCACCAATAAAACCAGTCTAAACTTAGTCGTGACCAACCATGTAGCGAACGAGTGACAATGGAGGAAAAACAGGATGTCTTTTTCTCAAAGTGTATGTTGGGAACAGATGACCAGGAAGATGAAAATTGCCAGCGAAGTGGAAACTTCCACTTTGTATCTGTGTGTTTTTGCCCAGTTGAGACCGGTTGCTCATCTGTTGTCCCACAGCCAAGCATGATGGTAAACTGTAAATGATTAAGTCCCTCTTTCCTTCTGCTTACGTTTTTGCCCTGTTTCACACTCTGTTTCGCTCCTTGGTTAATGTTTGAATCCCATCTAAGTGCAGCCGCTGCATCTGTACTGGCTCTCAGCTCACATTTCTTCTGTTGAAAGAGAGATAAAGAAACTAAACCAACTGTAGAGAGGAAATGAAACCAGGCCATTCCCCTGGGATTGCTGTTAAGGGCTATCGATCTTTCTCCCTCTCCCTTTCTCTCTCTGCACAAATGATTGATATGGAATGACCTCGACTTGAAAACATGCTGCCGTTCTTGTCCTGCCTATCTGCCACATTGGCGGTCATTTGGAAGGGGAGCAGTGTGGAATAAGAGACAGAGGCTAGACTCGGCTATTTAGTGCAATTTTCAAGGACGGCCACAGCCGGGATGGTTTTTAAGCACTATGGATGGCGGGTCTCCTAGTTAAACTGAACTAGCTTGCGTTGAAGGTGATGTTGATGATGGACACAGCTGGAAGTAGGATCATGTGCACTTTTGTGTGGAGTGAGAGTTGTGAGACTCGCTAGCTCCGTGTTTTTTATCTTGCACACTTCTTTTACTGGATCAAGTTTCACAACATCGGATTTTTCCAGAGAATACACCACAATTGAAGGCTCAAGGTGAGAGAATTGTTATTGCGTAGTTTATTACTGAGTTCTCATGTTTCGCCATAGTTTTTGATGTGTGTCATTTTCAGTAAGCATATGTACCGGTAAAGAAAAAAACAAAACTTCTGTTCTCTAAAAACCATGAGTGCTTGTGTCTGTGTTTTGTACATTAGGGTTTTTTTTAATTTTTTTTTTTTATTTTGACTTGCAACTGCTGTTATTTTCTAACCTAGTACAGGTTATTTATTCAGCTGGTCCTGCTGCATAGGATATTCCCTACATTACATTATCTTCTGCTGCTAAGGGCTGTTGTTCCTCATAGGCTGCATTTACAGTCAGTGTTTGTGATTGTCAATGGTATTGACTATTAAATCGTTCCCTTCGTAGAACAGCTTTCAGTACACTGCCTGAATAAACAAGCAGCCAACGTGAATCCCCTTTTAAATTCTTGCAGTGTGTAACCACAGTGATAGTGACAGAAGTAAATATCAAAGATAGTGACTTCCATAAAGGCCCATTCCAACAAATTTTTTTTTTTTTTTTTTTTTTTTAAGTCAAATACTAACTCTGCCACCCAGTCTTTTGCCACTCAGTGGGTGTAACCGCAGTGACTTCCCTCTTTCTGTGATGTCATGTGCCCTCTAAAGTAGGGATGGGCAAACACTGTCCTGCAGAGTTCAGCTCCAACCCTTTTCAAACACCTTCGTATTTTTGTTTATTTTTAATCATCTAAAATGTGCTGTGACTTATATTCCAAAGTGACATATATAATGAATTTAACATAAAAAATAAACAAAAAGTAGATGCTTAAACGTTTTATAGACATATTTTTCATGTCTGTGCTAGTATTCACTTGGTAAGAAGTTCACGGAGATGTGAAGGTGCATTCTGTTTGTTTTCTTTATTTTACGAAATCAAACGTTTTCTTGTTATTTTGAATGTGCACAAAAATAATCCTTTACAGTTTTGAATGTCTTAGTCTTATCCGTATGACCATAAATGTTGTTTCAGCTGCTATAAGAAAAAAAATCCAAGTGATCGTGCCAGCGCGTCGTGTGCACAAACAACATATCAGTTCTATAATTTCTAACTGTTTAGATCAAAGACTATTCATAATCAACCTAAAAATGCAGTCACCCAAACAGAGAAAAAGTTTTGTGGCTCAATTTAAATGGTCTGTTGTACAATCTGTAGGCTGTTACTGTTAGCTTGACTACCGTTCTATCATCACACTGTAATTCTGTACAGTGTTAACACTGTGATTTGATGTTGAATGAGGGTAATAAAATATTTATCGTATCGAAATCAAATCATGATATTTGTGTCAATACCCAGCCCTAGTATTTTGTAATATTGACTACTCATCAGTTAAATCTTTGGCATCTTATATTCTAAGTTTTTGTCAGCATTCATTAAAAACATTAACCCCCATTAACCCCCCCCCCCCCCCAAAAAAAACAAGAAGTGGTCAGGTTGTGATTTTTTTATCTGTTAGTATTTGATAGAATCCATGATGCCATGTATCTGAACAAGATGTCCAGGACCTCCAGCAGAAAAATAGGCTCACAGCATTAAAGATCCAGCAGTATATTTAACCGTGGGCATGGGGTACTTTTTATCCATGTGTGCACCAAACCCATCTGGTGGGTTTGCTGCCAAAAAGCTATTTTTTTAGTTTAATCTTACCACAGAAGCCGGTCCCATTTGAAGTTCCAGTCTGACTGACAACTGAATATGCTTGAGTTTGTTTTTGGATTAGCAAAGAAGGATTTTTCTTGAAACCCTCCGGAACAACTTGTGGGGATGTAGGTGCTGTTTGGTCATTTTTTTTTTTTTAGGCTTTCTGAGACTCAAGACTCGACTAATTTCTGCAATTCTCCAGCTGTGATCCTTGAAGAGTCTCTCAAACTTTCCTCCTCACTTCACATTAGGACGATTTAGACACACGTCCTCTTCCAGGCAGATTTGTAACATCTTTAGTTGATTGAAACTTCTTAATTATTTCCCTGATGGTGGAAATGGGGATTTTCAATGCGTTAGCTCTTTTCTTATACCCATTTTCTATTTTGTGAAGTTCAACGATCTTTTGCTGCACATCAGAACTATATTATTTGTTTTTTCTCATTGTGATGAATGATTAAGGGGATTTGGCCTTTGTGTTTACACATATTTGTATTCCTGTGGAACAGGAAGTCATGGCTGCACAATTTCATGCTCCTAGTCACCCTGTTGTGCTAAAAAATGTAAATGTGAATGGGAATATAGTTCAGAGATATTTTACTCAGAAGAATTTCTAGGGATGCCAATAATTGTGGCAAACATGTATTGGAGAAAAACATTTATTTCATAATGAGCTTTTCCCTCCATTTTCAATTCTTTTCCTTCAATGAAAGGTTAGAATTTTGTGAATTTTTTTGAATGAAAGATCAAAAAGATAAACAATGCAGATTTTTTTTTTTTTCACAGCCGCCTTTGTTCATATTTACTAAGGGTTCCAATATTTGTGGAGGACACTGTATTTTGTAGGATATTAGGATAATATTGTTTATATTTGTTCACATGGTGCAGTTTTGCCATGTCTGTTACAGTTAATGCGATTGTTTCGGAGTTATTTAATGAAGTAATTTAAATTACGCACACCTTGTAACCGCGTTATTATTTTACTCTAGCCCTGTGGACACTGAGAACTCCGCTCATCCGGTCATATTTGTCTTTCACAGCGTGAGCAGCACGTACTCTTCTTCTACATAAGAGATGGTCGTCTTATTGAAAGATACAAGGGTCCGTGGCTCTACCATTGGAGAAAGCATAACGGCAATTTTGGATTACATGTGTCTTGATAACCAGTCACATTACAGCCTTGATGTCGTTGAATTTCCTTCAGAGTTGTGTGACAGTCAGTCACTGTTTGTGGATACCATAGAAATGAATGAGAAGTGCTGTAAACTGAATCATACCTGTTGCGCAATTGTCTGTTACTTTATAATAATATACTCTTATAAAACAGCATTTTTTTTTTTTTTTTTTTTTTTTTTTTTTTTTGTAAACTCTAAAAATAGATCAATCCAAAATGAATGTTTAGGAGCAAATCTGATTCATTAAATTATAAGCCGTTTTCCCACAAAAGCAGTTTATTCAGCATAGTGAAGCCTCTCCTCCATTGACATCCATTTAAAAAATAGCCTCTGGTCTCATTCCCTTTTTACCACAGTGTTAGCAGGTGTTATGCTTTTTTGTGTGTGTGCTAACTTTGCAGGCTTGCCTTCAAGTGACTTTGTTTTGCATCCTTAAAATGTGATCTGTTTATGTGAGCGTCAAGTTGAGAGACATTGAATCAAAAGAAGTGTTTATCAGCTGGTTTAGATCAGTAACTAATTGTTTGGGGCTAGAAAAACTATAATGCGCACAGTTGCATTCTAGGTATTTAGCCTCACATACAGGATATGTTAATTTGCTTTTACAAGCAGGCATTGTTTGATGCCACAGCAACCGCTTGAACATAACGATTTTGAAATTTGTGATTCCAACGCGCTTCTTGTGTAAAAAAAGTACCTGTACACATAAGAGCCATCAAGATCGCAAGAAAAGCTTGCTGTGTGCCAGTAACTATACATTATTTAAGGCTTTTTTCTATTGGTTAAGATATAAATATTGATATCATAAAGCCTCCACCATTGCAAGCCTGTGCGCTCTCTAAACTGTCCGGGTTCTGCACTGCTCTCGCATTTGACTGCCGCCACCTTTATTCCGACAACATTACATTATTAACAGACATTTAGAAAATCGATTTTGAAATTTGTGATTCGTTTCGAATCTGTAGATAATAGATTTCCCCCCCGCCCAGTGTTTACCGGGGTGAGGACAGGACAACCTGTCACACACGAGATCGCAATGAAAGTCCCCTTAAGTCCAAATCAAGTTCCATCCTAGATTTGATCTGAATTGAACCAGGAAATCTGAAATCTTGATACCCAGCTGGTGTTATGTTCAAGTGTGTATTCAATAGCTGCAGTTATTGTACAATTTCAAATTAAGTTTTACCTTTTGTATCTTCCGGACTGGATCGATTATTATAGTTTTAAGGTTGTTGTGTTAGGCTCGATTCTAAAGTGTAAAGTGTGGGTTAAGGACTAGCATGCTAGCTCTCTGGATGACCTTTCTAAGGGCTTGGCTTCATATAAAAAAATAAAATGATTGAAAATGGGTGTTCTTTGAGGGCAGGACCGCACAGCTGCCTGAATCATTCCCAAGGTTATTTGAATCAAGGTTGGGACAACAGACCTATCCCTTCTTACATACTGACAATCTTTTTTACTTTCTCTGTTTCTCTTTCTCTCACATAATGTCCTGACACAGAGGGGGATTTCAGATTTCCTCCCAGATCTCCCACAATACTTTGAGCTTGCTGCTTTTGGAGTCCAGGTCATAGAGCATGAAGACAAGGGATACTGAAGAATTTATCCAAGAACTGAGAGTGTTTTATTCCAACCTCTCTTCTGCTGGACCTTATACTTTCATGTCTTCCAGACCGCAAATACTGAAAGTGGTTTCCAGAATAAAGCATTCCAAAATAAAGCTGTCCAAACCTCATGTTAGGTTATAGCTCACTTCTTTTTTCGTCCGGGCAAAGCATATTGTCTCTGATGTTCTGCAAAAAAAAAAGAAAAAAAAAAGTAATCCCATGGTGGCAAACTTTGTCAGGTGTTGATAGAAAACCCTGCTTTCTCTTGAATGTATGAAAATCTTTCCTCAAAATAAGTAGGTGAGAAAAAGGCATTAAAGTTTGAGGTTGGACTCATTCTGAGTCATCATTATTCACATGATAGCATTCAGTTCACATTCCTTTAGCTACTCATTTGTGACCTGACCTGAGGATCTTCCATGTCACCAGCTAACTTCACTGTGTCCTGGTTGTTTTTACTGTTGAGGTTAGTTTTGGCAATTCCAGCACTGGTGTCAGTGTTGGTAATGTGAAGTTTAAATGTTGCAGGTGGAGAAAACGATGACTAAGGTGATAATGTTAAAGTAAAACGGTATCAGGCCAACAAGACGTACATGGAAAATTAGAGTTTGGGATTTTGCACAAGACTGACGCACCTTTCTTATTAGTCACAGGAGAGTGCAGCTATATTGCCTGAGCCTTTACTGTCTTTAACATCTTCCGTCCTAGTGATTGCTTTTAAAAATATATGGCCAAGCCAGCTGCAATGAATATATTCCTGTGCACGCTTATTAAGATAATTATGGAAATCTGCAGAAAAGAATGGACTTTCTGCCTGTTTTTCATTTAGTTGACCACTGATTTTTTTTTTTTTTGAATATATCCAGGATGAATGTGGAGATTTCTAAAAGATGAGACTGTCTAACCCGTATTGCTTCACCCATGAAAGGTTATTTAGCAGGTGACCTCATATTATGGCAGGTGCTTTATAAATCTCTCTAAAGCTGTTCTTCTAAATGGTCTCCTCTTTTTGTGCAGCTAAGAGAATCACTGTGTGATATAGCTTCATTTTGGTGGGTCACTCTCGCATTCGATTAGATTACACAGGCCTGGAAAACATTAGATTGTAATGGGCTGGTGAGCTGCTCAGGGGGCAGAGCTTGAGTGCTTCAGAACGCTATGCTGCTTTGAAATATATTACTGGAATAAAGCACCCTCCTTCAATTCAGTGGATGCGAATATTTTAAATTGTTGTGGTTTGTCAAGTCTAGGCATTTCATTTTTGATAACACATGCCTTTTTTGTATAAAAGATTACCTTCACCCAAGGAATGCTTCATCCCAAAATGAAATTCTGTCATCGTTGACTCACCTTCATATCATTCTAAACCTGTATAACATTTCCATGGAACACACAAGATGAATATTTGAAGAGAATACTGGCATTTTTCCATGTAATGAAAGTGAAAGTTTTTCCCATATGACTAATGCACCATTCCAAGTCTTCTAAAACCATGTAAAACCATATATTTCAGTAATATATACTGATAACCTCCACCATAACTCTGAAATAGTCTATAGAAATCTTATTCATTATAAAAATGACGTTGACCGTATTTCATGCCAAACTTCACTGGTTTTTGCATTTCTTGAAACTAAGTGCCACATCTAATTTCTAATTTCTGCTGTAAGAGCTGCAGTGATGGGGAAGATTTTCAGTGAATAACAACTTTGAGTAACAAATTGTGGTCTGTTCGTCACACAAAGCCAATCATAATGCTTCAGAAGATCTGGTAAATTTCATTAAGATGTCATAAAGACTGTTTATATGATACTTTTATAGTGCTTTATCATTTAGAGCTTGAAACTCCCAGTCCCCATTAATTTTCATTGTATCGTAAAGAGTAGCAATGGTATTCTTTAAAAAAATATATATATTTTTGGAGTTCCAAAGAAAAAAGTCAGTTTCAGATCCACATGAGGATGATTAAATGATGACAGAATTTATATTTTAGGCTGAACTAATATTAAAATCTGTTTTTATGTTGAGTTTTCTGACACTAGGACGCTCCCAAAAAGTTCAAGAATATGCTTTGCTTTGCTTTCTTTTCTTTTTTTTTTTCTTTCTTTTTTTTTTTTTTTGAAGTGTTCTGTCAGCATGAGTATGTGTGTTTGTGTTTATTTGTGCGCACACCCTTTCTCTGCTTCTGCCTTTAGTACACCCTGGCCTCTCTGATTTGGTGGTCGTGGTTTTAAGGCGTTCTGGGAGGGCCTGATTACCCATACACAGGAAGTTAGAGGTGGGAGAGGTCCCTCCAGAGTTCCATGTAAAAAGACTGGTATTTTTGATAAAGACTCACTCGTGCTACACATAACAGACACATCCCTCTCGGCTCTGCCCTGACTGCCATTGGAAACGGTGTTTGAAAGGTAAGCTCACTGCCTGTTAATTGTCTTAAGGTCTGAGTTGACCCAGGAAGGGTTGTTTAGGGCTACGGTGTTAGTCCATACAAATGCTGTGGAGTAAAGGATCATTTCGCACCATGTCGTCTTGCTTTTGTCAGATTGCTTGTGTAAAAGCCTTGCAATGCTGCCATGCTGGATTGAGGACAACCTGGTTGGTGTTTTCCTCAGCTTAAGCAGATACTCTTTGGCTGACCTCTAGTAAGACAGTCAAGTCACTGCTTTGGCTTGTACTAAGATGTGGTCAGGGATCAGAATATGACACACTTTTTATATTGTTATAAATGAGTTGGAGAGAACTTAAATTGCTGGCTTGATATTGTGATTGTGTTAGAATGTATTTGTGGGTTGTTGGGGTTTTTTTGATTGTAAACAGAAGGAATCGATGTCACTTCTGAAAAAATCGTTACAATCTGAAAAAAGTTAGAGTCCTTACTAATTTTTTCTCTGAGCTGGTGCTTGGTTGGGGGAGCCGTTCGTAGAACCGCCCCACGCTTCCACTGGCAATGACGTAACTGACTGTTAACCTGGATACACACACAAAAACTTCTGTATCATTCTAAGTTTTTGCTCAAGAGTTTAATAGTAATTTAATTTGGCTTCTAAAATACAATTAACGTATGAGATGTTTAAGTAAAACAATGAAAATTAAATTTCCACCTTTTAGCATTTAAAGTAATTCAATGTCTTCATACCATCACTAACTTTTGTTGTAACAGTCAGACATTATTTTATTAAGTTAACATATATTTCATAGCAATCAATTTAAATGTATATATTTTAATAATAGTGGCTGGAGCTGGTTTCAAATGTGACATTGCCATGAGATAAGTCAGATTTGAATTAAATTAATACTTTTGGTCCCACTTTATATTAAGTGGCATTAACTACTATGTACTTACATCAAAAAATAAGTACAATGTACTTATTGGGTTGATATTGAATTGCAAAACACTTTTGCTGCTTTTGGGATGGGATATGGGTAAGGTTAGGGACAGATTTGGTGGTATGGGTAGGTTTAAGAGTAAGGGTAAGGTATAAGGGATGGGTCGACAGTGTAATTACAAATGTAATTACAGAAATTAATTACAGACGTAATTACATGCAGGTGTTTTTAAAATATAAGTACAATGTAAAAACATGTATGTACACAATAAGTGCATTGTATCAAATGATTAATTTAAATATAAGTACATAGTAGTTAAGGCCACTTAATATAAAGTGGGACCTATTATTTTAATGTATTGTCTTGATTATAAACACGCTGGTTTGTAGTATAAACAGTTTGATATTCTTCTCGTTTTTCCCTATAGCAGCTAATAAATCGGAAGTCTCGCACATTCACAGAAAACACCTTACTTTTGTATTGGAAAATAAGGTGGATATAGAAAGTAAAAAAAAAAAAAAAAAAAATTATCAAGATGATTTCTGAAGGATCATGTAACACTTAAGACTGGAGTAATGGCTGCTGTAAATTCAACTTTGCCATCACAGGAATGAATTACTTTTTTAAAAAATGTATTGTAATAGAAAACGGTTATTTTGAACTATAATTCTTCAGTTTTTTTTTTTTTACTGTTTTGACTGTATTTTTGATCAAATAAATGCAACTTTGATAAGAAACTTCTTAAAAAAACAAAAAAATTCTTTCTGACTTTTGAATAGTAGTGTTCCTCGCATTTTAACGGGATATCCCACAATTGAATGTGCATTGAACCACCACATCTACTTTCAGTGTAAACAGTTTCATTTACTATAATGGTTGCAGATTGGTTTCATGCTATTTAGTTTTGTCTTGTCAGGTGTTTAGAAGTTGTTTTAAAAACAGTGCTTTGTGTGGACAGTATCCTACCTCCTGGCCTTCAAGACCAACAGGATTTAGGGGCCTGTGCAGCCAAATTTTTCCAGCCTGGAACCACCCCTTGGCATTCAAAATAAGTAAAGATAAGACTGACCAGGCTGCTCTTCAATCATTGGGTAAGAAAATAGAATGAGTCAGTGTTGGTTGTGGTTTCAAGTTTAGCTGTTAAAAAAGTCAACACTCAAATCAAAAACATACAGGGAGACATGAAGATTGAAAAAGGCAGGTGATTTTATCAGTTGGAATGCAACAAGAAAGACCTTGAGAACTGTTCTTTCTATTTCATCGATACTGTGTAGGTCTTTATAAAGAGAGTCTGCTCAGCTATTCACTCTGCAAGGCCAGCAGTGCCTTTCATAACACTGGCTTTTGAAGCCATCACAAGGATGCAATATAAGGATGGTCCTCCTCCATGCCATAAACAACGACAGTGATGATGATTTACCAACATGACAATAGGAAGGCACAGCACACCACTTGCACATCAGTACCTGTCATTATTGCCGCATCTGTGTGACACACAAGTGCGGACGTTAAAATAGCCACAGCTGTATCCCAGAATTTTTTTCTCACAGATAACAAAGACTGATTTTACAGAGCTATTGGAACAAAACAGAAGGTCTTTGTAGCTTCCCCTCCTTCTAGTCTTCCTCTCTTCTTGTGCTGTGTTAGCGAGGCCAGGGTGGCCAAAAACTCTTGACGCTCCAAAGTGAAACTCTTTCAAGAACTGCATTGTTCCTCTACAGCCTAGGGGCTTTGCAATGATTTGCATGTTTGTAAAGTGGAATGGGGTTTGGTCAAAGAATGCTTTGGAGAGACCCCAGAACTGTTATACAACCTCAAACTCATCAGAAATAAAAAAAATTCCTTAATGCTTTCACAAATTCCTTAACGCTTTCACAAAAAGCTAGAATAGAATGTATTCTAAATTTAAAGGGTTAGTTCACCCAAAAATT
Source organism: Megalobrama amblycephala (assembly GCF_018812025.1). NCBI lineage: Eukaryota > Metazoa > Chordata > Actinopteri > Cypriniformes > Xenocyprididae > Megalobrama > Megalobrama amblycephala. The sequence continues at coordinate 23,389,056 of NC_063050.1, forward strand.
AAATTTCTTTCTCATAGGCAGCAACGACATCGCACCTTTTGACATCCAGAAAGGTAGTTAAAAACATGGTTAACAGTGGTTTCAACCTTAATGTTATGAAGCGACGAGAATACTTTGTGCGCAAAAACAAAACAGAAATAATGACTTTATTCAACAATTTGAACCGTTGTCATACGTAGTGAACTCCATGCAGGCTTCCTTGTTTACATCCGAACGCCAACTCGGTATTGGCCGAAGTTGAACACGTGAGCAGCATGACGCATGCATGTGAAGCTGACACAGGATAATGATAGTGAGCCGGCATTTGGATGTAAAAAAGGAAGCCTGCACTGAGTTCACTGCATATGACAATGGTTAAAATTGTTGGGCATAACATTACTTTTTTGGTTGAACTATCCCTAGTTCCCTGTCCTTTCAAGAATATTCAGGTCTTTATGGTAAAACAACATTTTTGTAAATAATCTTATGTAACATTCACACAGGTTCAAATGACCATTTATTTGGGTTCATTTGGTTAGTGGGACAGCCTTCCGATATTTGGTGACACCTATCAACTACAGTTGAGTCTGTTTGAATATAAGAATTAGGGATGCACGATTTATCGTGATTAAACCACACGCGATTTGGCAAAGGCTGCCATTATTTTATGCACAGCTTGTCAGAGCTGTACGGCTCTGTGATCAGTAGTAAATGCTTCTCCATCTGAAAGCCAGAGGGCACTCTTGCGCAGAAACTCTAAATATGCCCTGCCGCAGAAGTAGATAACAAACGTCATATCGCTGTAGCTGAATAAACAGAAGATTGAAACGCTTTGATTAAACATGACTAATAAACACACGACTGCTTTATTCTGTGTAAGAAGCCACATCATCTCACAGAAGGATGCTTAACTGTCATTATGAAGTGAGTTTGGAGTAAAACATGTTATTAAATGTTGTCTTTTGTTGGACAAGATGTTAAGAAATGCTTCTCATGTCTGGAAAGATGTTTGACGCGTTTTGCTTTTTCAAATGTACATTATAAGCGACTCAAACTCGCAGTGCCTTCAGATGGATTAGCATTTGGACCCATAATTCATTGACGAGCTGCGCATAAAAAAACAATCGCAGCCTTTGCGATTTCATAATCGCATTAAGAATCACATTTAAGCGATAATCGCATTAAAGTTCAGTGCTATTTTTCGCATCATGCAGCCCTAATGAGAATCTGGAGTTTGGTTCATATGAACCACAGTTTGGTTGAGTTTGAGGTAAACACAATATGGAAATGAATTACTGGTTACATACACTCACCAGCCACTTTATTAGGTACTCCTGCTAAACTGCTTGTTAACGCAAATATCTAATCCGCCAACCACAGCAACTAAATGCATTTAGACATGTAGTCATGGTCAAGATGATCTGCTGAAGTTTAAATTGAGCATCGGAATTTGGGAAGAAAGGTGACTCTCAACGTGGCATGGTTGTTTGTGCCAGACTGGCTGGTCAGAGTATTTCAGAAGCTGCAGATCTGCTGGGATTTTCACACACAACCATCTCTAGGGTTTACAGAGAATAGTCTGAAAAAGAGAAAAAAAATCCAGTGAGCGGCAGATCTGTGGGTGAAAATGCCTTGTTGATGCCAGAGGTCAGAGGAGAATGGCCAGACTGGTTTGAGCTGATAGAAGGGCAACAGTAACTCAAATATCCACTTGTTACAACCGAGGTCTGCAGAAGAGCATTTCTACATGCATACCACGTCAAACCTTGATGCAGATGGGCTACAGCAGCAGAAGATCACACCAGCTGCCACTCCTGTCAGCTAAGAACAGGAAACTGAGGCTACAATTTGCACTGGCTCACCAAAATTGGACAATAGAAGATTGGAAAAACGTTGCCTGGTCTGATCAGTCTCGGTTTTCTGCTGCGACATTCAGGTGGTAGGGTCAGAAAAACATCCTGCCTTCTATCAACGTTTCAGTCTGGTGGTGATGGTGTAGTGGTGGATATTTTCTTGGCACACTTTAGGCCCTTAGTACCAATTAAGCATCATTTAAACACCACAGCTTATCTGAATATTGTTGCTGACTATGTCCATCCCTTTATGACCACAGTGTACACGTCTTCTGATGGCTACCTTCAGCAGGATAATGTGCCATGTTACAAAGCTCAAATCATCTCAAACTGATTTCTTAATCATGACAATGAGTTCAGTAAACTCAAATGGCCTCCACAGTCACCAGTTCTCAATCCAGTAGAGCAACTTTGGGAAATAGAGATTTGCATCATGGATGTACAGCCGACAAATGTCAATATGGAGCAAAATCACTGAGGAATGTTTCCAGCACCTTGGTGAATCTGTTCTATCAAGTATTAAGGCAGTTCTGATGGCAAAAAGGGGTCCAACCCATTACTAGAAACGTGTACCTTTTATAAAGCAGCCAGTGAGTGTATATTTGGTGGTGGTAAACAGCTTCCAGGGTTTTCACATTGATAATAAAAGCATTTTGCAAACAGTGTGTGAATTGAGACTCTACTGTGACAAAAAAAAAAAATGGTTATATAGCTTTTTGTGTTCCATATGTTACAAACACATTAAACATTGTGTCTCTGATGAAAGAATTTCGTTATTCAGGATAGGAATCAATCTTATGGTTTCCTGCAACAGACATTAGATAAGTGCCCGGTTGTTGGTCCATATTGTGTGAATGCTGATTTGAAAGAGTGTGTGGAAAATGGGAGAAATGAGAAGTAGAATCTGCTCCTCTCAGTTCTCTTTTCTTGTGTTTTTAGTTTTGGACGGAGAAATGAAGCAGAGCCAGTGTACCACATACAAGTGTGAGCTTTCAATCCTTGGGTCTAAGAGAAGTACTGTCCATGTGCTGTACTAAGGTCCTTTCCTAGTTTTAGACTTTAATATTTGTGTTTATAATTGGTTGTACATCAAAATTGTATTTTTGCATGTATATGCATTCGAAGAAACCAAAACGTAAAAGGCTACGTTTTTGTTCATCTGTCTGGTTACTTCCTCTTAGAAATTTCAAGTTGTGTTCACCAAACTTATCACAGGCTCCAGACTTTTCTGACTAAGAAGGCATCCATCTATCTTAAAACTGCCTATATCCCTTCAGACTAACATCCTTGTCAAGCCATCATTGGAAAGTTTGTCTTGACAAACTTTGCTTTTCAAGTGTTTTTTTTTTTGGTTTGTTTGTTCGTTTTTTTCCTGTCATGCTTTTAAGTGCTAGCAGTTGGAGTCATGTGGTTAGTTTTAGAAAGACATTAGGAAAACCATTAATGCTGAGGCCAGCAAAGGGCTTTCAAGCACAAAGTTTGTTTGCACTGTTCTTATTCCAATGCGATGCATCTGAGATCACAGAGCAAGAAAGACTCGTTCTGGAAGGCAAATGTTACAGTCATATACATGTTTCTGTGAAAACCAGTTTAGTTTCAGCCCGTGGTGTTAATGATTTTTTCCTCATGTTGTTTTCACAGTTTCTAACAGCATGGATGTTTTATATCACAACATTGCAGTCAAAGCAAATTTGACACTTACTCGATTGAACGTCCCTAAGTAAATGTTTAAAAGTCAAATGGGTAACATACCTCTCAACATTAAAAACAAGTCTATGTAAGTGTACAAGTCTTTATTGCTACTTTTGATTAATTTAATACATCCTCTTTCAATAAAAGTATTGATTTTCTTTTAAAAACTTTTGAATTACAGCTTAATGGCTAATAAAACCTAAACATTAATTGTAACTTTTTTCTGTGTAGAAAATGTAACATTTTATGTTCAATATATTTAATAAAAATGCAGTTGTCTTATTATGTTTGTTTGTATTCAGTAAAAAATTATACATGTATTATTTAGACCCATTAAAGATGGAACAAAATATATCTTGTCTTTTGGTTGTTTTGTGAAAATATTCCCCTGCCAATATTTTCACTGGTCCCTCTACAAGTTATTATGTAATAAAAACATTTTTATGTCATGTACAAATCTGAATTCCTGGCCCAAACGATGTCAGCATAAAATAACTTCATTGTTTTTTATTTAAAAAAGTGTATCAAATATTGCAGACCTCGTGAGAGCTGAGTACTAGTATTAGTAAAGCTTGTCAGGTTGTTATTTTTACAAATGGGGAAATAGGATAAGAACACTAACTGTGAAGGTTCCTTTCTAATACACATCTGAAGCAGCGCCAATATAGAATGAGAATATACAGCATCATTATAGAGTTAGGAATCCAGGCTGTTTTGTAGTTTCATACTGTCACTAGAAAAAAGAAAGTGAGAGAGGGATTGAGTTGGATGGTGAACAAACAAGTGGCAGGTGTGACCCAACCTGGGCTTTGCCCTGACATGTAGCTGACAGCGTGTTCTCGGCAGAAAGGCATCCCGACACACCCCTCTTTACGCTGGAGCATTTCAACTGCGACATATGCATACTTGCACATGCTCTCATACCTTATGTTATTTTTGTGACCAACCTGATACCCTACACTTCCTCTTATCTCCCGCATCGGTCTGTAAAAAGGGCTGGGTTTGAGTATAGATCGTAACCATAATGTTAACAAACACGCACAAGCCGACACACTGACCGCATGCCACTGCCACCATTAACCGCACATTATCCGTCATTGTATCTGCTGGAGGTCACTCATGTGATGTTGTCCTGTTAGATCACATTGGTGTTTAATGTGTGCAAAATCAACTTTGTTCTGCCAATCAAAATCCAATAAATGAATCTGCATTGCATGTGGCTTGGTTAGCACTGACAATCCTGGTTACTTCTCTCAGAATGACCTAAAGACAGGACTGTGGCATGAGGAGATGGATGGGAATGAGACGTGAGAGGATGATGTCATGTAAAGAGCTAGTAGATGATGAGGGGGAGGTGCCCACATGTGTGTCTTCATGTGTTCAGGTCTGGACAGGCCAGTTCTATTATTATGCACTGAGCCGCCATCCTGTCGGTTACTAGCCTTTCAACTCAAACACACAGGGCTGTTTCCTCATGTCTTGTAGGGTGCTGGTAGAAAAGAGCTGGTCTGGTTAGATTCAGTTTTATGAAAGTGTGACCAAATGAAAAGGTTAAATATTGATTAGCGATGCACCGATACTAAATTTCTCAGATACCCATAGCCAATTATTTAGAATGATATCTGCTGATATCGATAGTTTGACTTTAAAGGGGTCATTAACTTCATTGTTTTATAATGTTTCCTAGGGTGTACTTATAATGTTAGTATACTTTTTACATCCAAAATGGTCATAATTTAGAAATAAAAGGCATTTTTCCTACCCTGATTTTGGCCCTCTTATTTGAACGCTCTGTTTGAAGGGGCGTGTCTGCTGTGAGACTTCAGTGTAAATGCCCACTGCTGTGATTGGCTAACATCTTTGCATATGAAATAGCCAAGTATTGCTCTCTCTTTTAGTGTGTTTTTACTATTACAGCTTTCGAGGTTAACTAATCGTGCAAAGTGCTGCATTACATTTAGATCTATGGCATTATAATTAGATCGTGGCATGAAAGGTTGCAGAGATGAACATTGTAGCTGATCACAGACTTGTTGTTGAGCGCATGAAAGCAGTGATCTCATCACTGCAACTCAATTTCTATACACTACCAAATGCTTTCATCGTCACTAACAGTGCAAAGTTGATATAACTGAGAGATTTGTTGAATAAAACGGGAGTTTTGGGGCGTGTCCAGAACTCAGTCACTGATAAACTCACGCTGTTTGATTGACAGCTCCAACGATTTGCAAAGGGAGCTTTCTTTGATCGCTTTCTTTATATAATTTAATCACCGTTTAAATAACAGATTATTTCCATCCTACTCAGAGAAACAACTTGAAGTTGACCGTAGTCACTGGTTTGATTTACTGACACATAGACAAAGAACATCTGGCTGTACATGAATCATTACATATCAGATCAGGCATTAGAATTAACTTAGTTACTTACATGGTGTTGCATTACCGTCGAATCCTTATCGTAAAATTCTGTTTTCAAAGCCTGCGCCGAAATGTGACTGATATACCAAAGAATCCACAGGAAATGTACCAACTGAGACATTCACATTGTTGAAAAATAATTACTATATTCCTAGCAAAAGGATCCTTTGAAAGAGAATGTTATTTTTGTTCTGTTGTATTGCTCTTCTCTCCTCATCTCACTAACATGCCAGTGGGCGGGGTTAATGTTGCAATGATGAAGTAGGCGTTGACTTCTTCTGCGGATGCCGAGTTTCACCTATTTATGACATTGATAGGCACATTCCAGGATCAGTCGTTCAATGTGCATGGTGTCAATAAAAGCTTTTATTTGACTAACAAGGAAGTTTTCAGTTCTGAAAATTACAGGATATTCTTAGAGAACGATGACCTCATATATCAAAAGCTCAAGGAAAAGTTGATTTCCCAATTCATGACCCCTTTAAGGGGAAAAAAATCTAATGCTGTAAACTAAATGGGGATCCCTCTCATTTGGTAAATTGCTATGATAATATTAGAGGTTAAAGTTAAGACCAGAGCCCAAACTATTATATTCAATGGCTATTTATTTTCAGATAACATATTTACACAAAAAATAAACTTAATTTTTTTTTATATATAACTCTGTTGCACTGCACATAAGGTAGTTTTCACATTTAAAGATTTCATTTGAGAAAATGAAGAAAAATCAAAACAACCACAAAGTGGTATTGAGCGTCAAATTGTCCCATGGCCCAAAATAACAAACAAATTTATCTAGAAAGTAAGACAATATAACTAACCTATAATTAAAAAAAAAGTCACATTTCCTTATCTACAAAAACAGACAAAAATTGTTTAACAAAAGGCAGGTCTCTCCTTTATTTTACCACATCTTAAACTGTCTCAACAACATTGGCAGATTGAAATGCACTCAAAGAAACTGACAATAATAAGACACCCAAATAGAGAGTTACCAAAATATATATATATTTATAGTTTTGACCTCATTTATTGGGTTAATTGTGCAGCCCTACTCTAGGGTGATTTTCATTGCTTTTTATCATTGCATTATCATTGATGACGTGTTTTTGTAGGCAAAACCTTGAAGCGAGTTAGTATTTTAGGACTTCCGGTTCCATCGCCATTAAGCCTATGGGTTTTTTTGAATGGGTTTTTGCTAAATCGCCTGAAATAAGATCTGTGGTTAACAAAGCCTCTAAATATTTTCACGTTTTGATCTATGACATAAAACACAACAGTTATAACCCGCTTGTGATTTATTTTTTTATTTTTTTAAACCTTTATTGTGTCTTAAAAACGGCGGATGCTAACAAGTTGCTAAAAGGGACTACTTCCTTTAGCGGGGACTTTAGACGTAATCATGATAAAGAGGACATTTGGACAGCATTTCTCATGAAAAAGTGGATAAGTATTCATACACAGCGCATATCATAATCAGCGAGCATGTTTTTAAATAAAGTTATTTTTTAAATAAAGTTTGAGGAAGCTTGGTGGTGGTGACGTTGATCCGCGACCATGGTGTGCTGTAGTCCGTTTATAGCCTGTTGTTAGCTTTTTATATCTGACAACTTTATTTAGGCTTCAGAATGTATAAATGTTGTGTTAACTTGTAAAGATTATTTTGATAGACAAAACGTGTAAGTGTCATAGTCCTTTGATAAACACAGAGCTTATTTTTTTGCATCTATGGGAAAAATGCATAGGCTTTCGATCGAGGGAACCCGTGCGCCGCTTCCTTTCGGGTTGGTCTACAAAAACACATCATCCCTGAGGTATTCTGTTTAAGTTGCTTAATAGTAGGTGCATAAGTATGACATTTGACTTGACATTTGATATTCAACAGTATTCTTGACATTTATTCAACAGTGCTTTAATCTCCCTGCATTGACACTATTCTTGAAGAGCTGCTGTGCAGCAAAAATTATGTACCAGTTATCAATGTAAAGCTGATTTGATACAATCTGCATTGTAAAAAGTGCTATATAAATAAAGGTAAAAAAAAAAAAAAAAAAAAAAAAAAAAAAAAAGTATCGTGTTTCAATCGTTGTTTTAACCTATTAAAATTTTTCCACAAATCAAATAATATTTATGATTATATTAGCATTTAAAAAATATATATATATATATATATATATATATATATATATATATATATATATATATATATATATATATATATATATATATATATATATATATATATATATATATATATATATTATTAAAATATTAATATTTATTGATATACATAAAAATTATTATACATGCACTTTCTCAGAAAACATTTTTTTTCTGTATTTTTCTCTTCTGAGCGGTTTCTGTTTTTGCTAGTATAGTGTGACATGCAGGCAAAGATTAATTGAAGTCTGCTTTAGCAGAATTTATATTTCTCAGCATGTAACTTTCACATTTCACATAGCTCCCCTGTGAAGTGCACACTATGGGTCTATGAGTGTTTTGAGCACACACTCGACGTGCGTCGCTCTTCACTGTACAGTCAGGATGGAGTGGCTTTGGCAGGCAGATGCGAGCATGTCACGGTTATTCCGTCTCGGAACGATCTCACACTTACAAATGATCCAACTGTCAGTTCTCACACACTCTCCAGCTCTGGTCTCCTTAGAGACCACTGATATAATTTGTGCTCTCTTCCAGTGTTCGTTAGAATACTGAACCATCTCAACGTACTGGTTTGAGTTTTCTGAATATTAGACCACAGTATTGTCATAAGATTTTGGAGATGGTAAAGTTTCTAACAACATAAAACAATGTGGGAACAATATAGAATTTTAGGTCTCACTGTATATTAAGTGGTCTTAACTACCATGTACTTACATTTAAATTAATCTTTGATACAATGCACTTATTGTGTACATACATTGTACTTATATTTTAAAAACACTTGCATGTAATTGCATCTGTAATTAATTTCTGTAATTACATTTATAATTACACTGTTGACCCATCCCTTACACCTTACCCCTACCCTTAAACCTACCCACATCACAAAACCTGTCTCTAACCTTACCCGTACCCCACCTCAATAGCAGCAAAAAGTGTTTTGCAATTCAATATGAACCCAATAAGTACATTGTACTTATTTTTTGATGTAAGTACATAGTAGTTAAGGCCACTTAATATAAAATGGGACTGAATTTTATAATTTGTTGTTTTTAGTTATGGAATTTTCTCAGTATTCAAACCAAGAGTAATATCTCAAATTGAGTTGATTTATTACATTCTGAATTATGCTCAATAGAAATATTTTTGCAAAACGTACTTTTACAGTTGACTGCAGTTTCCATCTGAAACAAACACTAGAAGCAGTAACGCAACAACAGCTTTTATTACTTTCCACTAGTGTTGGCAAAAGTACCGAAGTCGGTACTTTTGACAACACTACTTTCCACACAAATTATAACTACTAGTTTTATTTTTGCTTGGTTCTTTGCACAATAATTTATGTCCTCAAAACACGTAAGGTCATTGCACATTATTTTACCATTGCGCATGATTTGTAAACGAATACATTCGTCAATCCAGGGCTTTTCTGATTTGCTAAACTTGCTTGCTAGATCACCTGGAAAAGCATTGTATTTGCGACATGGAGCACTTGGGTACATGAGTCTCATGAAACAAAACATGATAAAAGATCTCAAAGACGTGTAGTAAGCAAAAATAGCATGGTCACTTCAGCAAATGCTTTTTTTCTCACATTTGCTTTTGGTAACACTGTTGGTTAGGTTTAGTGTAGTTGGTACGTTTTTTTTTTTTTTCCTTCTCTTCAAACGCAAAAGAGCATTAACTTTTTAGTGCTACCCACAAGACATTTAATTTACGATCTACCACGATACGTACAACAGCCAACATAATGAAATGTTGCCAGATTCACATTCATCTGTTTTTTTTGTTTTGTTTTGTTTTTATTTTTTTATAAAACTGGGGCATATTCTTCGTACCTCGCTTAATACATCTGAGATGGTTTGACAGATGCCAGACTTTCTTATCATGATAACTGAACTTTGGCTAATTTGGTTCTTCAAACGAATTTGCTGATTGGATTAAAATATCTGGATTAAGTTGTCTAAGATTACTGAGTGTTCTCGTGTTCCATGAAAAGGGCAGATGTATCGATACACGAAACCACGATCAGCAATGCAGCGATTGGCTGGAGTCAAGACGGCAACGTAACGACATCATAGAATGAGAAAAGACACCTGACGAAAAACTTGACGAATTTCTAGACATTTATAAGGAAACAGCCAAGCAAATAAATGAACAAGAACGACATAAATGTTATAATAGATAAATGAAATGTGCACTATTTCTTTTTTTTACATGATTACCCAATTATTTAGGCTATATTCACAATTTCTAGTATTTGTACAGACATTTTTTTATGTCAATGTTGTAATTAGCAACTAATTTACCTTTGAAGCGTATTTGACAGCATTAATTAAAGTTTCTTAAGGGTCAAGATCAAGTTATCTGCATCTCCTGCGCTTCATCAAGCCACTCTCATAATAGCTGTCGCGGTTAAAATGCACAAATGCAAGTACAGCATAGACATCCGTACATCATGTGTGTAAGACTCCAATTAAAATTATTACGTAATTATTCCCTCACGAATGAATCTCTCAAAGAGTAAAACTGTCGGTGTCTATATTATGACACTACACGGCATCATAATATTATTTGCAAATTTATTTTTAAATCATTATTATTGTCCCTGGTTTACATTAGGGTACTCTTGTGGGAAAGTAGCAGAGGCTGGGACAGACTTTAAGCATCACCTCCGCTTAAAAAGATGCAATCTAAGTGTTTACATGAAATAAGCCTGCTCCCGAGCAGGTTTGAGCTTACGGATCTGTTGCTATGACAGCAAGTCCAGGATGAGCGTCGAAGAACCGAACAATCCAAGATCATGCCAAATCGCCATCAGTCAAATCCAGCTAAGTGAGTTAGCGACGTACGAAGAATATGCCCCTGAACATGTTTTTAACCCACTCACTGGGCATTTTGGTTTTAAAGTGTCACAAAATGTGCAAGAAGCAATATAGTTTTGCAGAAATGTATCTAGAAAACGTATTTCCAATGAAACCTGGGTTGTGATTCAATTATATATCTTTATTAATCTGCAGTCCAAGTTACTTGTTTTATGGATTAGTCAGTTAACATAGTATTTATCTGCAGTGTAACATGTCTTCCTCTGTTTAAAGGTCTCTCACTTCCAGGTCTTTGTCTCTCTTACCAGTTTTTTTTGTTTCTGAGTGATGTTTTCATATTCTTGAATTAATGATCTACAGTCAAAGACACATTAGATCTATTCTGCAAACATTTTTGACCACTCAAAACCATGTATTCCAGAGAGACATGTAATAATTTTCAATCCCAATTATGAGAACGGTAGAAGAGAATGTTGTGGAGTGGAGAAGCACAAACACTTTGCATGTCTACGTGCTTTAGAAAGCCTAATCTGATTGTACACCTCATCTAAAATACAGTGCAGGGTAATGCACTTGGTATTTCAGGCATGTGAGAAATGAATGCTGATGCATTGGCGCTCTATGCGATCGTGCCGTTTTGCTACGACAGCAGAAGCTTGTGGTCTCGCATTGCTTGGCATTTCTTCGAAACATTATTTCTTTCTATCTCGGTGCGGTTGCTGCGCCTGATTACGTCAATTATCCGCAGAGAGACTGACCAGTCAGTGATTCAGTTCGGATGGCATTCCCCTATAGTTTGGCCCTCAATGGCATCTCTGTTAAGTCAAGACAGTGACACTGTGGCCCTATGCCTCTGTATGCATCACACTTGTTTGTGTGTGTGTGTGTGTGTGTGTGTGTGTGTGTGTGTGTGTGTGTGCGTGTGAGGCAGACAGCTGCTGCCACACTTGGAGGGGCCTCTTCAATTTCGTCCCACCCTGTACTCACTCCCTCTCCCTCCTTATACACAAACACATTCATTTTTCGTACTTCTCTTGGAGCTAAAGGACTTTCAAGAAGAAGACTAAATGGCCCGCTCTTGAAACTCAGTAGAAGTGGAAGGGAATTTTGCAAAAGGATCCATTTGGATGTCTTCAGGATTTAAAGGTGACCAGCTGTGGCCACCCCGTTGTTCTTTGGGAAACGGAGCATCTCACATGCGCTCCTCCTCAGATCAGTCTTCATCTGAGTCTTTGGCTTTATGTGCTTCTACTGGCTTTCTGACATTAAACAAAATGGAACAGACACTCACAACAGGTGGCTAAACACTACGCTCTCTGTGCCTGTGCTGCATTCAGGAGCTGGGACTCAAGGTAGGATTGACGTATTACAAACCCAGTGTATTATGGCTGGATTGGTGTCATGTGGGAGTGTTATTGTCTAAAATGAGGACATCTTGCTTTACTGACAAAGGCGAGCATGTCTGCTAGATACCAGTGCACAAATGGGAGAGTGGTCACTCAACTTGGCCACTTTCCTCC